>NW_008703664.1:60073-125870 GCF_000326865.2 Helobdella robusta | reverse complement strand
TACGTTTCAATAATATGCATGTATGTGCATATTATGGTATTATTTATAATATATATATATATATATATATATATATATATATATATATATATATATATATATATATATATATATGTTGGTAATAGACCATAATTTTTACAATATTCTATAAATTTTTTATTCTATAAATTTTACCGAATGTGTGGCGTTAATATGTTAATATGTTCCTTTTTTCAATTTTTCTCACTATTAGTTTCTCTGAAATAAGTTTATTTTGGGTTTTAATAAACTAAACGTTCTCCAAAAAACTTTAGTGAGAAAAATTGAAAAGACGAACTACAAACATATTAACGCCAAACATTCGGTAGAATTTATAAAATATTGTAAATATATATATATATATATATATATTTATATATTTATTTATTTATTTATGTTTTGTTCGTTAAGTGTTTAAACTATTTTAATATTTCATATGTTAAACGAAAATGTTACCAAAAAAGTTATGTATAAAAATAGAAAAATCATGGTAACTTATTAGAAGTTATTGTTGCATTTGAAATGTTCATATTTTGTTCATATGTTTAGCAGGACAAAAAATTTTGAAGCGAAAACGTGCTGACACCAGAAATAACTTTAATGTTAATAAAAAAAACTTCAGAACAAATTGAAAGCATGAATTATTTTTTTTGTAACATCCAACCGAACAATTCTTTAAACAATTTTTTATGGCTGGCTGATTTAAAAAATGGTAATTAACTCCATTTTAATTATTTTTTTTATAAATTCCAACTAGTATGAAGCAAACTTGACGATCGGTTATGATGCTACCCATTTTTACAGTTCTGCTCCATGCAAGAGTGATGCCAACATTCGGCGAATCCGCTGGATTCGGTCACTCATCAATCATCGATTTAAATTCATGTGCGACGTGACATTTTATGAATCAGAAATAATACAGGATTGCAAAAAAAACATTTAAAAATGTGATCAGACGTTGTTCGGCTTCGGAGTACGTGGTGTTGTATTTACGTTTCAATCGGTATTGTTATTACAGGGTTTATTTAAACATACGCGTTGGTTGACTTGCAAGAGTAAGTGAGGATTGTCAACTTCTGAAAAAACCGTCGTGCACTAAGCATGAAAATAATCTCGAGGAATGAAGAAATTATATTTTCTGACATAATAAAGCACGCATATATTTATACTTTTGATAGACCCAGTGGAAACAACTACCACCGGTTATAAAATGAATACAAATAGGTACATAAAGAAAAGTTTCCACAAATTTTTACAGCTGATTTTGTGCATTATCGTGGGCAATTTAAACTTTTAATAAATTTCATCTACAGACATGTGACGTAAAATACGTGAAAAACCTCAAATATTTAAGGCTGGGAATCTTGCACTCCACATGTACGTGTGTGCATATTATCATAGATACCTATTTAACATTGACAGGAGAAATAAGCAAGTATATTTTACTACGTTTGCCAGTGCTTTTCTGAAAAATTACGTTCAAACAATGAACATTACATTATTAAAAATTAGGTAAAAAAATGTATAAAAATACATTGAGTTGAACATTGGAGACGCACAACCAACCGCCATTTTTGCACATGCCTGCCTCATCATGGCGGCCTATTATTTTAGCAAAAATTATTACTTGTGAACTTTTAACTTTGAACATACTCGTTCTCGTCTAAAATTATAATAAAAATTGTCGGATGCAAAAGTAATTTTGCAAGTGTTAAGTATGTTGAGAGACCGTCATGTCGCAACATCGATGTTGAGAGACCGTCGTACAGCAACATTGATGTTGAGATACCGTCGTACGGTCATATTGTGGTAAGTTGTGATAAGGTGTTTGCTCGTGTTTGAATGTTTCAGCCAGGTTTACACTAACCGGCGGCCATTGGGACTGTCCACTCAGTCCGCTATTCAGTAGAAGTCATTGCCGAACATTTCTTCAACAATTTCATCGCCAGCGCATTCAACACTCCACTGTCATTAGTTTAAAAAGTGTCATGTTTTTCCCATAGCGCCCTAATAAAGTATGAAAGTAAAATATGAAAAAAAGTTTTTACAACAAGTAAAAATGAAAGTACTTCAAAAATTTTGGTGCATAACGTTCGTAGCACACTGTGGTATGTGCACTGCTTATATATATGTAAGTGTGTGTGTACGTGTGTTTATTAAATTTGCACTGTAGACTCTGTCTGTGTTGAAATGCTTCCTTGGCGTTGCATGCATGAGCTTATACATTGAATTTGCACGTGAGGTTCACTTCAATCGTTCAGTGTTTCTTATTTTTTGCTAAAAATAAATTTTGAGAGAAGCAAAAGTTGAAGTCCAAAACTTGAATCTGAAAATAGTTTTAAAAAAATCTGTTATATTTTTTGCTCACCTAATTTTTGTGTTATATAACATCGGTTTATTCGATAAACCCCATTTTCACTTTTGATATTTTGATTTATCAAATTTTACAAAATTTGATAGGATCAAAATTATTAACTGATTATTAACCGATGCGTGTACGTGAGGCTCACAGCGTTGTGGATTGCAACAGCGCCGACGAGTATGTCATTTTTTGTAATTGTTTTTGTTGAATAGGCAGCTATAATAAGAGTATTACGTACGATAGTATGTAGGTCAACAGACTTAGTAGTGCCATGTGACTGACATGCATGCTTGTACGTATTACGTTGTTCGTTTGTTTGTTTGTTTGTTTGTTCGTTCGTTCGTTCGTTGTCTCTATTGTTATGCAACCATGTCGACTTCGTTCAAATGTTCATTACTGTTTGTAACTTCAATTCTTAAAATAATATCAACGAAAATTTTAATAATTGAAGCGACAACTTATTAATTAAAACAAGTGTAATCTTTTTAGCGTGTTTTTTTATAACTATTATCCCGGTTATAATTATTATTGCTATTATTTTATTTTGAATGTTAAAATTTAAATTCATTTTTATTATGGATAATATCAGAGACAACGGCATCTATTACAAACAGCATCAGGATATTTCAATTCCCACCCAGCCTGTTACCAGAGAGAGAGGGAGAAAGGGAGAGAATTTTAGAAAAACATGTTGATTAGACTTTGCTCCTATATTATTATTATTATAGATGATGCGTTAATGCGATCATACCGAAAAAAAAACTGTAGATAATTTTAATAAGGTAAGCATACATGATGCTAGGTAAACATGTTTTTGTTAATGTCTAAAAAATTATAGTTTAGTGAAGAGTCACACACACGCACACACACACGCACACACACACGCACACACACGCACAAACACACACACATACACACGCACACACACGTGTCTCTGATACGTTCAGTGCTTCGCTTTTGCACTCAATAATCTCAACATATTTTTTCATTCAGGCGTTTATTTAATCATTTTTTTATTTCAAGTTCCCTTTCATCATGTTATTTTTGAGTTAGAAATAGTTTTTTAAAATTTTTAATTTGTTCGCACTTTAACTTTCTCACGAGTATTTAACATATACCGATGAGGATGATGATAAGGTTGATAGTGACGAAGAAGATGATGAAGATGAGGATGATGATGAAGATGAAAATGATGATGGGGACGATGAAGATGATGAAGATGCTTCATTAAGTAACGCAGGTAGTGTAAACTAAACTTGTAGTTGAATGATTTGATCATTTATATGGTTGGTTGTAAAACTTCAAAATGATAGAAATTCCAAATTAAATAATTTACTTCATCTTGCAACTGAAATATTGATGCGAGAATACGAACATGGTATGGTGCAGAAGAACTTAACTTGATTTTCAACCTGCTGACTTATGAAAACTTTTTGCCATGTTTTATTTCAGTTTTATTTCATTTTTTGTTTTGTCATTCATTGGTTATGTCAAATCATCAAATAAACATTTTTAAGAACAATTAAAAAATTTTATGGACAATTAATACATAATTCCTGATTTTTCAAATATTATTTAGTATTTCAACCAACATTTCAAACAAGAAATAGCAAATGGGTAATGAAGAAAGAGAGAGAGAGAGAGAGAGAGAGAGAGAGAGAGAGAGAGAGAGAGAGAAAGAGGGAGGAGAGAAAGATGGAAATGAATTTAAAATATGCATCTCGTACTCCTACTCATAAACAACTTTCCTACTGTGAGTGATAACCATAATACATAGAGACATTGCAAACATAAAAAACATAAAAAGCAACAACATGAGAAGCATACACACACACACACACACACACACACACACACACACACACACACACACACTCACACACACACGTTATAACAAATGCATAACTTAATCTGTTGCCCTCTATCAATTATTCCTCTGTGTGTTTGAGCTAGTTTTTCAACCATTAAATTTAATTATTTTCATATTTATCTTTTGATTAACTTTTAATTTTTTACAACGTTTTTTATCTGTTTTAAATTTAAAAACTTGGAACAAATTTAATATTTTAATAAAAATGGTGAAATTATGCGTTGAGATTTTAAATGTAAAATTTTTTATCAATTTCAACCAATTATTGTTAATATATATTTAGATAATACAAACAAATGGACCAACAATACAACAAAATAAAGTTGATTAATTTTTCCAACTTTGCAATAACAAAGTATTTTTTCCACGAAACCCATTAAAACCTAAATTAAAAACAAAAATATACTTTTTGTGAAATTTCATGAATGTCATACGGTATTTTAATTATATCCAATATATATATATATAATATATATATATATATATATATATATTTGACAACAGATATATATATGCGTGAATCCTTCGACACGTGTGCGTGTGTGTGTGTGTGTGTGTGTGTGTGTGTGTGTGTGTGCGAGCTATATTTAACTGATGCTAGAAATGAGAATAATTGTTCCGTGCGTTATATCTACGCCCGTGCGAACAAACAAATATTGAAATATATCGTTTTAAGCGGGTTAATCGGTGACACAATTCTTTTAGTAGCAGAACCATGCAATGTTGTTTTGTTCTTTGGCTGGCTGGCTAGCTGTCCTCCTAGGTTCGATCGTGTTTTCTTGCATTTTCTCAATAAATAATAGCCATATATGGGTGATTCTGTTTGTTTATAATTTTTATGCAATACGGTTCGGACATTTTTTGAATAAGAGAACAAAAAAATATTGTGGACTGTTTTAAAAAGTATTTTCAAAATGATCGTTTGGGATCAGCGGTATGAAATTTATTTCTTTTACAGTACTAATTAACTTCTTCAAAGTATTTTACAGTATTAAAATAATTACCTCAAAAACACAATGCTGCATATTGACATTAAAAAAATTGCCCGAATTTGCTTTACTATGGACCAAATTTTCTCCATATGGTTGTATAATCTTTTCAATTGAATAGAGATAAAAATACCTGGTCAACACTTGAACCAGTTTGTAATTCACAAATTGTAACCATATATTATATATAGAATATTTGTCAATTAACACAAGTAAAAATAAAATTTCAAGCGAGCTGCAACTGCAACCCAATTTTTAAAGTTATTTTTGGAGAAAAAAGAACTGCAGTGATAAACATTTTTGAAAGACGTTCCTTATCATTTAGTAGTTTAATCGTTAAACTCAAAAACAAAAAAGTTATAGCAAGAAACATTGGGAGAAAACTAAATCTGTTTTAAAAAAAAGTACAAAACAGTAAGAAAATTGTCACAAGACATTTAACAAATGAAAAATTATTGTTAATTACACGGTTGCATATGCACAATTGTGCTTACCATGTTGAAATGTTGAACAAGTTGTGTTTGTACGACGTGATATAACAATTCTATTTGGTCTGTCGAAATAACCTTTTTTTTAATTTTTTTCGTGTAAGTTATTATTACACAGTTTCTTATTTGCTTTAGTTTGGGGTGTAAAATTTTATATTCACCCGGATAGATAATAATGTGATGATGGTGGTGTAAATTGATGATGTGATGTGATGACAATTTGTAACGTAATAATGATGATGCAAGTTGATGGTGTGATGTAATGTCATAATGTAATGTATGATAGGATAATGATAGGAATATAATGAAAGGAAAATAAAATGATGTAAAGAGTAAATACGAAGCAGCAAATACAAACTGATAAGGTGATGATGATGTAGGTAGATATATGATGAAATGATGATGGGCTAGTGTTTGCTGGTCGGTGAGTACGTGTGAGAAACAATGATTGATAATTGAAACTGTTATGTGACTTGCATAAGCCAGTTTTTTTTCAGAATATGAGTCATTTGCAATATCGTGGAAATAATATTTTTGCAATAACCAAAACCTGGAAAAAATTTTCAAACGAGAATAATCTTCTGAAATTGTGCTATTTCTTTTTTGCTCAATTGCCTATATAAAAAAAGTAGTTTTTATTAATATGTGTGTATGTGTTTGGTTGTTTGTTTGTGTGTTTGTTTGGGTGTCTGTGTACGTGTGTGTGTGTGATGTGTGTGCGTGCGTGTGTGAGTGTGTGTATTGACGTCAATTTAAAATTAAATTGGGGGAGATATTAATGATGAATGATGGGTGGTTGTATGCCTCCAATTAGATTATTGGGCCATGTTTACGTTATTTGCCTGAATAATATTTGTGAAAGCTAAAAAATGATATGGTGATTTGATGATACTGGTTGAGCTAGCTATGGCGATGACGATGATGGTGAAGATGATGGTGATGATGTACATGATGAAGATGATGTTGATGATTAGGAAGATGATGATAATGAAGACGATGATACGATAATGGAAATTTATAAGACACTGAACGTATTAATTAAAACATGTATTTAACCGTAGTAATTTTATTAAAATTTTAAATAAAACAAAATTTTAACGGCAACAAATTATGAAAATTATTCGCACGCAAAATACTCAGAACTTTCGTTGCTAAAATAGAAAGAAGAATGTTTCCAATCAAGTTGAACCAACCTTAAAAACGTGGAAAAATTGTCTCACATTAATTAGCTGGAAATTAAAAACAGAAAATAGAAATAAAAAAAATAATTTTGCAGTCTAGTTCGACGTTTTAAATATGGTGAATGCAGTTATATCACATCACTTAACTTTTCATGAAATAATTTTGACGCAAATAGGTTAAGCTGAGTGGGTGCACGACGATGACGCATGCCGTCTGTTCAAATATTTTCTTCTACGTGTCCAGAAGAGATTTATTTTTCAAAAAAATTTTCATCTCGTGAAATTTGATCGTCTTCAAATAATGAATTCATTGCGGATGTTTTTAAAAATGACGTCGATGTTGTTCTTTGTGAAAAAATGTATCCAGTGTATTCATAGTATTATTTTTATATGGTAATATTATTCATTAACATCAACTTTATATAAAGTCACATCAGAGTACAAGATTACATTTGTTTTACGAGTCTGTTAAAACAATGTAGCATCAACAATTTTAAACTTTATAAATTAGTCTGCAGAATTCTATTTGAAACATTAAAGAAAATGAGCGTTATTGGGGTGCTAACTTGTTAAGAACCACCCTAATTTTTTAATTATGCTTCATTTATCAGCTATTTGTTACTAAATGGCTATAACTGTTGAAACAATTCATAGTTTCGTTATGGAATAATAAAAAATATAAAAGTAACTCCTTCCTTTCACTCGTTTATCTTTAATAATCGTCAAAATTAATTTATATCAATCAATTAAAAGTTATCAATATTTTTTCAGTAATTTTTTATTTTCAAATTGAACAAAAACCAAATTTTACAGTTTGAACTTGGTCTGTGAATTACTGAAAAGTCATGTGAGATTTCATTTGTAAGTTCCTCGGAGGGCATTGAACACTAAGAATCAATATTGAGGTGTGGTTAATATGATTGCCCTATCTTGGACCTCCCTCAAACACAAACACATTTATAACTCTGCTCCGAAGTTTTCATTTTCAAGCGTTCAAATATGAACAACACCATAAATCTTAGTAAATTTTTCCAAGAAAAAAATGACAAATGAAAACAATTAGTCATAGACTGGACGCCATTTGTCGGAGATTTTAAAAAATGTGAACCATTAAGCAAGCGGGATTTGTTCATGGAACGTTAAAAAATTTGAATAAAAATCGAATGTTTTCTTGTAATATTTACGATAAAATCTTTAAATTAAATTGAATGCAATAAATGAAAATGTTATTTCTGTTTTCTATTGTAGTTAAAATATTGAAATTATTTTTAAAATCTTGAAACAACTTAATATGCGAGTTAACGTATTCAAGAGTCAGAATATTTGAAGAGATAACGTTTATTCATAATTGAAAGTGTTCGTTATTTATTTTGTTTACCCTCACAAAAGTTTCATAGACAAAATTTTTAACCTAATTAGTCTGAAAGTCAACTAAACAACAATTATTTAGAAAAGGCTGTATGCAACCTTTCTTAGAACCTCCATAAGTAAGGAATTGTTAATTAATGAACGTCTACATGTCGTCATGTTTTCAAAATTGAAAGGTTATTTCCTTGGAATATTTGTTTTAGAGTTTAAGTTTGCACAAGTATTCTAAACACATCTGTTGTTTTTTAAAACTTTACTTTGTAGATTTTGAAATTATGGTTAGATTTTGATTATATGTGGATTAGATTTCAAAATTTATAGAGGACTTGTGATTTTTTTAGAGGTGTTTGTTAAGATAAAACAGTGTTATGAGCCAGTCCTTTCGCTAATTTGAAGTTTGCATTTAATTTTTCATGAGAATTGAGTGTTATGTAAATTTAAATTTGATTTGAATGAATTCTTGAATATTGTTAAAAACAGAATATTAGAATTAATATAAAGTATATCCGATAAAAATTATAAATAACCTGTCCAGTGCAACCTTTCAAAGTTGTCAGCTTTCTTGTTTACAGACAGCAGAAGATCTAACATTTCAAATCTAAAATATATTTAATATTAATTTGAAAGAAAAAAAATTAATTCTGAATGTTTTGATTTGAGACGATACCGTTTCATGAACCACAAAAGGTAGAGTTTCAAATTGATTTCTATTTTGAAACGCAATTAATTTCTGTTTTCGTCAGCAATAAACTTTCTTTGTTGCAATAAAAAATGTAGGTTGAGTGATGGTTAGGCAAGGCGACGTTGAAACTCATTACATTTGACAAGTTTTTATTTTGAGTCAATTTAATTCGATGAAAATCAACAAAAACCTGATGTTTAAAAATAGTTTTTTTGAGTTCAAGCAATTTTTTTATTTCATTTAAAAAAATTTGTTTAATAGATAGAATTTAATAATTCTAAAGCCAATTTTAAACAAAAATAACATGCTCAAATTTAGCAAAACATTTGATGAAAAATTCAACAAAATCTTCACGAGTTCTGAAGATTGTGTAAAAGAAAACACACATGTAGTTACATAATGTATCTGGAGGAAAAATATGAAACAACAAGCAAAAGCAAGTGACCCACAATACACAACCACACGCACATACACACGCACACATACACACGTCTCCTACATCAACAAGAGCAAACAGGCCAGCACAACAACAGCAACACTCCACGTACGAACCATTCCAACTTAATGCCGATAGTAAGAGGAAGGCTGCCTGCACATTAACAATACATAAAGGTACAAAAAATGCATTTAGACGCATACAATTCCAAATTATATGATTGTATTTTTATCGCCCAACGAAAATCATTACGTTACGCAACATACACGTTTGCGTTATGGGTTAGTTTTGGCGCCATTAAAATTTTTTTCATAGTTATTAATGATCCCATTGAAAAACGTGAATTGCATGAGAATTATTTTTTGCTCGCTAATTTTTCTCAATTTTTTGACAAAGCCTTTTTTGTTGTTCAGTTTATGTTAAAATATTTTACATCAGCCTCGTTGTTTGTGTTGTTGTTGTTGTTGATTATTGTTGTTGTTGTTGTTGTTGTTTAGTTGATTGTTGCGATGCGGTTGTATTTGTTTGTAAAGTTTGTCGTTTGTCGTTGCAAGGATTGGTGTTTAAAGAAGATGTAAACATTTTTATTTACGTTATGTTTCAACATGAAAATTTATATATCGGCTCGACAATTGTTGAGCTTTCCATCATTCGCCACAGAAATCAAAATGTTAATTTGTGGTGTGCGCTGTTTTTAACCTTGTTTTTTCATTATTGATTTTTAAACTCAAAAATTTGAAAGATTTTTACTTTAGCAATTGTTCACCACAATCAGCAGAAAATGAAAAATATTTTAAGATAATATTAATCAATAAAAACAAACAAATGATAAAAAACAACGAATTCAAAGTTATAAAATAAGCAAGCTGAACCAACAGAAATGCCTAGATTGATTCAGCGAAACGAAGCATAGACATGAAAATCCTCAAATTATGAGCAAACAGCAGAATGAAACTAACAAATCATATGCGAAAACATTTGTAACGTAACAAGCAATAACAAAACTAATGTTGGTAATTAACTTATAAAGAGATAACGAAAATTAGATTTGTAAAAAAAAGTTCAGCTGCAGTAACAACAAATCACAAACAACCACATACAACAACTTTCAAAGAGTCAACCACAAAAACGAAACATCAACATGAAAGTAATAATAATGAAAATAATATTAGTAATAATGTTTGCAACAACATTTCATTTACATTCCACAACAAGCACCAGCGTTAAAAAACTAAGTTGCAAGTATCGTGAAGCATCAACAACAAACTTTCAACAAACGCAACAACATATAACAAACAAATCAACAAAAATCAAGTACAGAATATATAAACCAACAACAAATACAAAAACATAAAAAACAACGACAAACACAACAGCAAATACAAACAGCAAACACAACTGGAAAAGCAAAATAAAAGGCGGAATAACTGACATTTGTGATGTGTCGAGAAGATGAGTGATGCCACTAACAACATCATACAGGAACCATTTGACGCCTCGTTATTGACTCATTCCAGTCATTCATTCCATGCACACTTGTTTTCGTTCGTTGGTCTCTTTTTATGTCCTACTCTGCTCTGCTGACTCTTCAGTATTCCTCTCTATTGCTATCGATTGCTGATTATTAGCTAATTAATACGTAGAAATATGTATAGTACCAAATAATAAGATGAACAACTGTGAGATGCACATTTGCACAGTAGTGTAATAAAGTAATTATCATATATATAACTCTACAGAAACATTGGTAATAAAATGTTTTATGTTAGATAAGGCAAAACGTGATATGGCTCTGAAAAATTATTTTTTGTTGTCATTTAGTAATTCATTATTTAAGTGTTCATGCTTACAAGGGTAATATTCTTATGTGTAAACTTCACTGGAAGGTTCTTAGCTGGTTGGTTACCTCATTCCAACTCGGCGCTGGGAAAAAAATAAAATGAGATATTAATCAGTGATTTCTACGGAGTTTGTTGATTTTTGTGTTCCTTGTAGATCCTTGTGTTCCTTGTCTACCAGGCAGACGACATTTAGAGTTTTCTGATGACGCTTCGTTCAACGAGAGGACACAGGCCAAACTGGTCAAAGAAGGATTTTTAAAAAAATAAAGTGAATCTTCTTCCACTGTGATTTTTTTAAATTTTTATATCATCAGTGTTTATCCATCTACATAACATTCCATTTATCTAAGATTAAAAAACTAATCAACGTCTTCGAAAAAACAAGTGTCTGAGTATTATTCCAAATAAACCATTTGAGAAACCCTTCACTGCATATTAAAAAAGATAGCATCCATTCCTCTACAAATTGGTTTTGAAACATGTATGTAAACACAACATATGCAGGCAAAAACACGCGAGTATAAACTTGTAAACAAATTTCTATGCGTGCAAATGTGTGAAAATGTATACAAATAAATACAAGCAATACAAATAAATACAAGCTTTACAAACACGTGCTAAATGTGTGCCAATGTTCAATGTACAACTGAAAAAATGTGATGATTTATTAGCGGATGAGCAGCCACTAACAGCAAGTTGATGTTGTGTCTTAATGAATGACACTACATTGAACATAACAGATATTATCCGAGGTGCTCTTGTGTCTATATACAATTTTTATATTTTTTCATTTGCCACAAATTTGTTAAATACACACGTAAGTTTTTATTAGGCGTTATTTGCGCCGTAAAATGGAAAAAAGATAAACTTTGACAAAAATGTCACTGGTGTGTAAGCGGTTGTGGAAAGGGAATGTGGGAAGACATTCAGAGATGTGGAAACCCTTCGAAGCATGTTATTTTCCTTTAAATATTTGTTAAGATTTTTTATGATGTTAATATTCGAATTGAAGCATTCAACACTTCAAACTGCTACAAATATGGGGAAATTTCCATAAGTTGCGACTACGGCGATGAATATATATAGACAATCATAAACAAAATTTCAAGCACTGGTGACAAATCAACCGCCTTCTAAAAAACATTTTTGATTTCTGTGGGTTTACAAAAAAAAAATCAATTTTAATTATACATCACTTGTATTTCTAACTAATGCAAAAAAAATTCTAAAGTTGATATGATTCACGTTGAACAAACAGATGATAATGCTGGACGAAGCAGCTCAACTACGTAGATGCTTTTTAATGATAAATAAAAATTAATGAGAGAGTTCACGAGTGAAGGGCAACAAAAGTCCTAAAATAAAATCGCAGTGTGTCAGCAGCGTGCACATGAGCCATGATACATACATCACATCACATGTTTGGTTGGAGCTTTTAAGAGATTCATTATATTATCTAAACGCAAAATACATGAAGGCAGTGTTCATATCATCTAAAAATATATTTAATATCAGCAGAGGTACCAGTATGTGACATGTCTCGTGTAGATACGTCTGTTGCGTATATGCAAATATAAAAATTTGATAAAATTGATAAAATTTATGTGGATATATATATATATATATATATATATATATATATATATATATTATGTTGTATATTCATGTCTGTGTTGTGTGTGTGTGCTGTATGTGTGTTGCTTATATTGTGTGCGTTATCTGTGAACGAACATGTGCAGATAAGAATATACATTTATGTAGTTTTATCATTTGATTCAGCTGACATTTGATTTTTGCATCTAAAATATTTATTTTAAAAAGGGTAAATAGTAATGAATACTTACTTAATAAGCACCAAATCTCTATCTCAGCACCTAATGTGTATTTTACATTTTGGTGCTCGGTAAAATTTGTCCTGGGTCTTCCGACTCGTTGCGGATTGGTTGGCTTTTCGACAATAATACATTAGCATTCATATCTAATGTAGCCACTGCAGATATAACAAATTTTTTACTTCAACTGGTTTTTTACTTGATGATTTAAATGACTCTAAAATATTTTGCCAAAAAAGTTGAGCGCACCGTGTAACTTAAAATATCAAATGTAATATATATATATATATATATATATATATATATATATATATATATATATATATATATATATATATATATGTATGATTATCATCACCTTTCATTCATTTATTTACTCCACTCATTCATTCTCACGTTCCACTTGTTTATCGGCATGGCGAGGTCATTTAAAAAACTGGCGAATATTTTTCAATTAACCCATTTTTTCATTCTTCCCCGCTACAGACCTCTAAGTATGCCTATATGTATGTGTGTTTGTGTGTGTGCGTGTGTTTGTGTGTGTGTGTGTGGGTGTACGTGTGTTCTTCTGTTGAAATAAAGTAACATGTTGCTTCGTTCAATGTTTGCTTGTTGGGTTACTTCTTTTTAAGGTATCTGCTGTTAATTTTTATGAATCGGGTTGTTGTTTTCGTTTAATATTGGTTGTTATTCTTTACGTTACGTAATACTGACTTGCTTGCGCAAATTCATACAAATCTTTCAATGTTATCAACTACATGATCACACCTGCTATCAACACACACGTCCAAATAAAAGAAGCTATTGGCTGGGTTATAAAATGTTAATGTCGTTTAAGAGACGCCGATATTTTGGTAATCTGGTCTATGATTTTGAGTTAATTGTTTTTTGGACGGTTTTCTGGTTTTTTGTTGTTGTGATGTTTTTTTTTGTTTGAAAAATTGAAAAAAATTGTATTTAACTTTCTTGGAAAATGAATATAGTAGTTTGAACAATGTGTTTGTTGTTCATGTTCTGGACAGAAAAATTTCAAATTAATTAACAACCGCAGAATGATCACGATGACGATGACGACGACAATGATGATGACGTGGGTGATAACAGCGATAATAATGGCAATAATAAAGAAGATAGCATTCGTATATGCATTCATCCGCTTTTTTAGATGCGTTAATTCACATCCGCAAATGCATTAATTCACACCCATAGATGTATTCATTCACTCACATCCACATTCATCTACGACGATGAATGTGGATGTGAGTGAATGAACACCAACACCAACCTTCAACGCATTTAATTTAACCTTCGCAGAGTTAAAACCACTACACCCCCTTATTTAAAACTCCTCACTGGCCGAGAAATTTAGCCTAGTTTTATTTATGTTCTCAAATTTTGGCAGGTTTACAGATGATGCTATCATTACTTTATAATTACAAACTTAAGTGCTGTACTCTCTGCGAGTTTTGGAGCTTCACTCATATTTATTACGCTTCAAAAAAATTGTGTTAATGAAGACGTCAAATAAGAGCAGTATGAATAAAAGCAACAAAAATGGAGTAGAATAAAGAGTAAACAAAAACATATCATATTGCAGGGATAAATTACAGCACGGTCACTATGCTCATCTCTTCGTCTTCTTCATCTCCTTCTTGCTTGTCCTTGTCAGCTTGTGTGTGTAGTGTGTGTGCGCGTGCGTGCGTTTGTGTGTGGTGTGTGTGTGTGTGTGTGTGTTGGTTGAATGTTGTTTATCTTCATATCATAGTTATCCTCGTTTAAGGACTAAGTTCAGAAGAACAGTTGATCCACTTTTCAGCAATTGATATTTAGCTGAAAATATTTGATTTTTTTAAATTTCAACACTAACTTCAATTTAAATATGCAAAAACTGTACAATAAGCTACAAAATTTTTAATGTCATTATCAACCTTTGAATTTGGCCAGTAAAACAAACAAGTGGCTAAAAAACTTGAAACAAACGTCTAAATAATGACGACGAGGAACCAATAGATGCAATGAGTGTGCGGTGTGGTTGTGTGTTTGTGGGGACCCAAGAAAGACGATAAGTGTGGTTTGGTGTGGTGTAGCGTGATGTGGTGTGGTTTGGTGTGGCGTGGTGTGGCGTGGCGTGATGTTAAGAGCCGCATTGCTTGTCTATCACAACACAACAATTTGGTAGAACCCTGAGATCCAGTGACCTACATGAAAGAATTTTTTTAATTGATTTACTGTTCATATTCTTTTTATCTCGGGTAGGACCAAATTAGCTAGCCGGTTGAAAACATTTGAAATTCAATAAATATATCATTCAGCAGTTTCATGTTAATTGGATTGATGATAACAAATGTGGAGAGATATCTCTTCACGAGGATTATTTAGATGCTGATGATGATGGCGAGGATGATAACGATGATGATGACGATGATGAAGATGACGACGACGACGATGATGATGACGTAGATGCAAAAATTTTTCTTACAAAATATTCTGACAATAAAAATGTTCGAGATAATTTTTGATAAAGATTCCATAATTGCGAATCCCATGAATGCACTCGTAACCCACCAACCAGTCAGCCAACCATCAATAAATATACGGTCGCTAAAATTCTCGTTCAACTTATTGGCAATATTACCGTCTGTTGTTGTCTGTCGCAATTAATAATACTTTCAGTGACGTCATTAGTACCATCATCCAGTTCATCATCCAGTTCATCATCCAACTTATCGCCATCATCATCTGCAGCAGCATCAACCAGCACATCATCTTAATTGACACCATCATCATCCTCATCATCTTCATCATCGTCTTTTTTGACTCACGCATTCACATCCTCATAATTTAATTGAATAACGAAATAAATAAATTAGAAATTAATTAAGTAATTGATTAATTAATTAATTAATCTAATATTTTAATTAAAACTTCGTTCAACGTCATCATTATTAACAACTTAACAAAAACATGTTAGAAGAGTGTGATGAACCTTTAATTTGTTTGATCCTTTAACATTTACCACAAACAACAGCTGCAATCAACAGGCCACACACAGGTCGATGACACAAAACTTAACACAGGCAAAAACAACAAAATGAACGACTCAAAATCAGCAACAATAACAACAACATCGTCAACAACTACATAACAACATCAACAACAACATCGTCGGCAAATACATAACAACAACGACGACAACAACATCAACAACAACAACATCATCAACAACAACAGCAACGTCAACAACATAATCATCATCAACAACAACATCATCATCAACAACATCATCAACAACAACATCATCAACAACAACATCATCAACAACAACAACATCAACAACAACAGAGCGCAATCAACAACTTCCAGACGCATCAAGATAAAAAGGAGCCGGCAAAGAGTTGCAACATGGCAAACATACGGGCGGGAATCTCTTTAATGAAAGAAGAAGAAATGCAAAAAATGAATCAATGGCCGCATGGTGCGTGAAAATTGATTTAGCGGAAATAACGATGATGAGGGGGATGTGGACGCCGTCCAAGCGGTCGCCGTCGTCTTTTTTTGTAGTTGTGGCTGCCGTGGTTCGTGTGGTCGGTAATGATGTTGTCGTTGTCGACGATGATGTTGCTGTTGTCAATGTTGTTGTTGTCGTTGTTGCTGCTGCTGATGTTGTTAGTGATGTTAATGTAACTGTTGAAGATGTTGTTGCTGTTGTTGCTGCTGATAGTGATGTTGTTGTTGTTGTTGATGTAGCTGTTGGCAACATTACTTCTTTTATGATTATTTTCTTATGACGCTGTAACATAAGGACGTTTGGGGCGCTGAGAATGATGATGAAAATGGTAGTGTTGATGATGATGATGGTGATGATGATTATGATGATGATGGAGATGATGATGACGAAGACGACGACGACGATGATGACGACAATGATGAATATGAAAGTAACATTGACAACGATGGTGAAGACGACGACGATGAAGATTTTTATATGGATGTGAAATATTTTTTGCAGCATCAAATTACACGCAGGGTTTGTTTTCTAAAAAAATAAACTTGTCAATTGAAAATGCTGAAAACAAATACGGGTGTTCATGTGCTAGCATGCCAGAATGTTTTAATGTTTTACTCTCTGTGTTTGCCTATGTGTGTGTATGTGTGTGCATGTGTGTGTGTACGTCTGTGTGTGTGTGTGTGTGTTGTAGACATGTGTGTGTTTGTATGATGTTTGTCTGCTGTATGTATGTTAGTGAGTGTGTGTTTGGGTGTGTGTCGCATTTCACCAAAACGCTAATTTGTTTATTTTATGACGTTTGTATTTTTAATTTGAAGTGTAAATATTTGGGTTTAGTTTTTAAATAGTGCAAAATATAGTGGGAAAAAAGATTGAATTTTTTTTTTCTCGCAGACTATGAGTCTTCTAAATCATAACTTACTTCGTCTACGCGAATGTTATGTTACAGGAATGTTTTGTAGGTTTCCATTCCACAGTCAGTCACACAAAAGAATTAACATTAAATAACATCCACACGTAAATTCTGCCCCAGTAAGTAGCATAAATTAGCAATTGGCATGTCACAGCATCAACTCTGTATTTCAACCATAGACAAAATTTCATCGTTAAATTAAATATTTGTAATTCCCATCCCTTCAGACTCGTGTGTCAAAATAGTTACAAGCGCATATCACTGAATTACTTATTAGAGATAACAGGGAGTCATCACGTTTTAAAGAAATTTCTCCGTTTGGTTGAATCTTTACACTGCTTTTATTTAAATAACCACTGGATGGATGGATGGATGGATGTTTATACATGCTGCATACATCCAAACATACAAAATCTTGCTCATATCAAACGAACTGATTAATAAATTTACAAATAAATACACGCACACTCCCACATACACACACACACACACACATACATAGACACACATTCATACAAACAGACTCATCAGTTTGGCAATGTAGGCTCGTGAAATTGCATGATTTATAGATATTGCTTCTTTTTAACGCTTTTTTTTACATGATAGCGTTTTACTATGCAATTAAACTTTAAGTTTTTGTTTGCATACTTTTTCTGTTGCAATTCGTTCATTGCTTTCAGGAAAAAAATATTACAAAGTATGTATAACGAAACGGAAGTACGTGTGTTTTTGGGTTTTTACGAATTTTTATGAGTGAGTGAGTGAGTGAGTGAGGGTGAGTGAGCGCATGATAATGCATTTCCTCCACTCAGATTTTATTTTAAAATGTTTCTTTAAAAGGAATAAACGCGCATGTCTCCAAGCATTTGACTCAAATGCAAAAAATAATCTTTTAAAGTTGCCTTCGACTTCATATTTTTCAAAATTCACAAATAAAAATATCCATGTAAACCATATGAAAATAAGGAAGCATACGCTGGTTTTAACGCGCGATTTGAACACACACACACACACAAGCAAGCACATGTGCAGTGCATGTCTAAATGTGTTTGCATTGCGTGAATGTCTTCTACATGTGATGTTCAGACGGTTTCAAAACATGTGTGCGTTCGTTGCGGTTAATGAAACAAACTAACCCTTAGACAAAAAATATTTCACACAAATAAATGTGGTTGTCGAAGAACTGAAAATCCCATCAAATTAAGTTTTCAATTTTTTAAATTATAATTATATATTTTTAAAAACTTCAAAAATTCAATTTGAGAATTTTAATAATGCAGAGGAAAGCAAATTGAAAAATGAAGGAGAAAAAAAAGTTGCGCTCGTAAATATGTTTCAATGCAAAAATTGTTCCTGCTTTTATGATGTAATCCCCAAAGAGCATTACAGAAAAAACATGGAAAAAATTTTTTTCTTAAAATTTTTCCGGTTTAGAAGTTTCCGAATAAATGAAAAAATTGAATTTTAAATAATTTAAAAACTGATATTTGGATTTAATCATCCTTGTTGGGAGGGCTGCAACGTGCTGTTGCGTTATGCCTTCCAACAAGATGTTTATAGCATTAAACATGTTCTGTGTACTTTCACAAGTACAGTACCTCGTTATGTACACTCGTTTGTGTTTTTATGTGTACTTCTGTTCATATTTTTGCGCTTGGGTAGATTTTGTGTCGTTGTGTAGTTGTTCGCTCAAGTAAATTCAGAAAATTTAGTAAAAAAAATTTCAGCTGCATGGGAAGCCATGATAAGAAAATCGTGCGTTCCATAAAATACATTCAATAGTGCAATACTGAAATTTAACATTTTCACTTATCTCCAGTTAACAATTGCAGCAGTTGTAGTTTGGTAAATTCTGTACATAATTCTTGTAACATGTGAATTTTATTGAATTTTAAATAGAAATGATGCTTTTCTAGCAATTTGTGCTTATGAGGAGCAAGCAGAACAACGTGGCACTGCAGCGAGTTTCCTTTCAGCTGTATGACATCCCTGTTTAGAAATAATGCAGGACGTCTAGTGAAAAAGATTATTTGAAATGTTTATTTTGATAAAAATGAAATAAGTAAAAGCAATGACTGTGCAAAAAAAAAAAAACTTTGCGTACAAAGTCAACGCCACGAAACAGGACCCAACAAGAAAGAGATCTGTTAAAAGTTGAACGTGGGAGGCACATCAACAAAAGACTGGAGGAGAGTATAGGTGAAGATGACAGTTTGAACCTGAGACAAACAAACAACTTCGTTTGATCAAGTAAGCCGGTGGGTGCCAGGCTGATCATTCATGACTTAACGGTCGCTCACAACTGATCTGACCTGCCACCATCCTTCAAACCATCAGCACCTACCTGCTTTTCAAAATGATTCCTTCGCCATCCACTCACACTCGCACGGAATTTGAGGTGGAATGCTTCAGGATCACATGGATGGATGTCTGCTTTGTAGGTGAACCGGAAAAGTGGCTGGTGATAATGAATCTATGCCCTTGATGAAAATGTTCTCAAAATGGAAGGTAGCGTAAAATGTTTGAACATGGAACAAATAATTAGAATTTTAATCACTGGCTTGTTATCATTTTTTATGGAGCATAGCAATTTATTTTCTACTCAATATAATATTATTTTATATGCTCACTAGGTAATTTTTAACATTCAAAATTTAAAAACAAATAATTAAAAAATTATTATTTTTAGTTAGCTAGTTGACACCGCTCGCTATCTTATTCACGAACGTCTTTTTGAAACTAAATTAATTATTTCAAGTTGTTTGTTCAATTCTTTCCTTGAGACTTTGGCACGATTGAAACTGTTTAAAATAAGATATATATCATCACTTCATCATCATTTCAAAAATGTTATATTAAGATATATATCATAATTTCAAAAAGTAAATTTAAACTTTGACGCCTAACAACAATTAAATCATAAACGCCGAAACAGGCTTGTGTGCGAAAAACATTTTAATTAACAACCCGTTTGCAACAACACTCCAGAGTTGATAGTTCAAACTTCAAACTCGCTCTAATTTCTTAATGGAATTAATTTTTATAAAGTAGGTTGGCGTACAGCAACAATGATAACAATGTAGATAAATAACAACACCAATAATAGCATTATCATATTATAATAATATTAAAACAAATAATATTAATAATAATAATAATATTAATTAATAATAATAATTGCGTATGAATTTTGGAGATGGCCGATAAACAACGTGTTTGATGAAACTGTGGCAAGTTATTCGGACGAATAAGATCAAATGGAGTTCTACGTAATTTAAATTATATTTAATATGATGAAAAGAATAAAAAATGAATGGAAGAGATGCTGGAGGTGTGGCAATGAAATCAAATAATAATTATGTACGTGTAAAATGATGACGACGTCGATGATGACGATGATGACGACGTCGATGATGACGATGATGATGACGATGATGATGACGATGATGATGACGATGATGATGACGATGATGATGACGATGATGATGACGATGATGATGACGATGATGATGACGATGATGATGACGATGATGATGAAGAGGAGAAAATATAATGACGACAAGAGTGAAAATGATGCTGATGACAAATTAGCATCCGTACAAAAAAGTGAAGAAGTATCGTGAGAAATTTTTTCGCTAATGTGCGAATCATTCTTTATGGGCAGAAGCTCTTTACTTAAAAAAAAAAAAAAGAAAAAAAAAACTTCATCGAGACACAACACTACATCTTTATCCTATGCTGATGCCGACTATATCAGAAAATTTTTGTTAATATTTAAAATATTCATTAATTATCATAGTTATTAATTAAAAATATTACTACTACTATTATTATTATTATTTAAAAATATTTAAAGTTTAGTATTATTTTTATATGACTAGATGAAAAATAGCATAAAAATAACCGAGTCACATCTATTCTATAGAAATCAAAGTGAAAGTTAAAAAAACCCAAAAATAAACATGTTTGTAGTAAGTAGTGTGTGCGTGTGTGTGCGTGTGTGTGTGTGTGCGCGTGTGTGTGTGTGTGCGCGCGTGTGTGTGTGGTGTGTGTAATTTGTATTTGTAACTAGCTATTGTAACAAACATAAAATGAAAAACCGTGCATCAATCGTAATGATGAATTTGAAAATTGTCAACAAAAGTCTCATCAAAGCGTTTGGTACTTGTTTGTTATCATCACACCGTAATTTTATATTTATATAAGTGTTAGTCTGTGTGTACGTGTGTGTGTATGTGTGTGATGTGTTTGTTTGTTTCTTTCTTTCCGTGTATGTGTGAACTTTCACTTAATTCACAAACAAAACAACACATCATAATTAAATACACATAATACTGTATATCCATAAGCCTATTTTTAGTCATAATTAAATGAGTTCATGTTTCCATTATTGATGAACTCAGTTCTGACTTCATTTTTTAATTGTTTGTTTAATGATTTAGCAAAAAATATGATTAAAAATGTGTTTAGTAGAATGATACAAACCGCGTCCGACAATGTTAACATGTGATTTCGTTAAAATGATTATATAGACCTACTATGTACCATTTACTACGATCATTCTTCATTATTTGTTATAAGCATCAACAACAAACACACGTGGCATGGCATTTAAATAAATACACGTGGAACAAAGCATCACACATTTTTACATGGCATATCATAGGCGGATATCTTTGTGCAATCGAATCCAGTGGCTGCAATACCAGTGTCAGACACGTCAACGTTACACCATCGTGCCGTACTTTCTACATATTATTTGTATATACTTACGTACATATACGTGTACATTAATAACAATCTCAATAACTTGAAGGATTAAAAAAGGTATTAATAACATTCTCACAACGACACACAATTCAATACAACAACACTCCACCCAACCATAGCTTTGCAAATAAAAAATTAACAAATATAAACAAAACTAATACTTTTTTATTTAAGAATTTATAATTCATTAATTTAATTTTAAAATGTCATTCGTTTGAAATATGACAAACTAAAAGTCAGAAATAATACAAAAAGAGATGTAAATGAGCCACAAAGTAGTATGTAGTGGTGGTGGTAGTGGCAGTAGTGGTAGTAGTGGTAGTAGTGGTTAATTGTCGGTGTTTGGTGGTGCAGTTGCTGCCTGTTACAAGCATGTTATGGTTAATGTTAGTGAAACTCGTTGGTAGCAATTAGCGATGGAATTGTGTTGTGACATGATTTAACATCTACTGAACTAAAAAATTGTTGTTGTCAAGAGACAAACAGACAGAAAGACAGACATCTAGCTAAACATTGTCCGGCTGAGTGAGTTTCAATGTTTTTAATTAATTCTTTTATTAATGAGCATCATTATTGTAGTAATGTCATTATTTTTTATGATAATTTAATTATTTCAACAAACAATATGATAATTATTACAAATAACTTGGATAATTTATTTGGTTTTTTAAATGGATTTTTATAAAAAAATAAGATTATTTTTTAAAAATTAGTCACCTTATGTATATGACAGTAAAACATTTTATGCAACGAGATGTAGTAACATGAAGAATTACTGTTATTGTGATTGATGCTGCTGTTGTTATTGCTGTTGTTATTGTTTTTGTTATTGTTGTTGTTGTTATTGTTGTTGTTATTGTTGTTGTTACCCTGATTTATTAAAGCCCGAAAATTCTCATCACAACATGACAGAATGAAAATTATTTCATCCTCCTACGCAACATAACTGCACACACAACACACAGCAACGCACTCACACAACCCAACACACGCACACTCACAGAGACACACAGACACACACACTCGCATAGACACACACAAAGACACATACACACACAGATACACATTCACACGCACCAACACAAACACACGAAAATTCAAAAAATTAAAAGTTATAAACCATTAGAATTAAATTGAAACCAGCGGAGAAAAATGACAAAGTACTTACTTTACTGGAGTGATGAGTAGGAGTATGTGATGATGATGACGACGACGACGACGATGATGATGACGATGATGATGATAATGATGATGGTGATGATGATGACGATGATGATGATAATGATGATGGTGATGATGATGACGATGATGATGATAATGATGATGGTGACGATGATGAAGATGACGAGCGTGATGATGAACCAAGAGCAGTGGGCCAACCAGTAAAGAACCAATTAAAAGGATGAACGTTCAACGTTTTTACAGTTTTTAATAGCTCTCTTGATGTTTGCAAGCCCGCATACAGTCACACACACAGCACAACATCACATGACATTTCAATTAAAAAACATACAGACTCTCATCTCACGTTCAGCGATCTTGCGACATCAAAGAACATTAAACAGGGTTACGTCAGTAGCAAAAAAGAACACGAAGTAAATTCGACTGCGACTTCAAATGAAAGAAAAAACAACAGCACGGAACACCATCAAACAGCTTCTATTTTCCGTGTGAAAAACATTTTTCATTAATAAGAACTTCGCAAACATAACTTTTCAGTATTTTTCACGTTTAAGCATTTTTTTTCTCAATTTTTTATTTATCTATTTATTCATTCATTTAATTTTTTTGTTGCCATTTTATACTTACTGCCTTGCATGCTGTAACAAGTTCTGCGTTCGCCTGATGCTGATTTTTTAATGAATAATAAAAAAATGCTGGAGTGACATCGGTGAAAGTCACATACTACGAAGGGAATAAAACAAAAACATCTCACGAATGAAAATTATAACTTCTCGAAGTCAACCATCGCCACCAATTATATAATAGTAGTAGTAGTAGCTGTTGTAGCTGTTGTAGTTGTAGTAGTGGTAGTAGTAGTACTACTAAGTAGTAATTGTAGTAGTAGTAGTAGTAGAAGCAGTTAAAGTAGTAGTAGTAGTAGTAGTTGTTGTTGTTGTTTTAGTAGTAGTAGTAGTGGTAGTAGTAAAAAAAAGCAGCAGTAGTAAACCCACCATTAGCTATTGGATAAAAAACGCATGCGAACTCAAAAGATATTAACCTAGCCTGATCGTCTAACCTCAAAATACAATCTAACAACAAAACACGGCAAATACAAACACACAATACAAAAAGTACAACACAACAAAATACAACTAAATACATACAACTGCATATAATAATAATCCAAATTAATAATAATAATAATTAGGTTTTGATTAGGAGACCAAAGCTAAAAGAAAAAAAAATTCTCATATATTATATATACAAATACGTACGTGTAAATAAAAATGTCCCGACACATTATAGCAGCAGCATAAACAACTGAACGTACAACAAACAATCTAAACAACAACAACTGAAAAAAAACTACAACAAAACCGACAACACACAACAAGAATATTTCAACAAACAATCAAACAAACACCGCCAAAACACATCACACTAATACAAATTATAATGTAATAAGCTCATCAATCACATACTTAATAACCAAATGTGGGAAACATATATGCTAAATAAACATACACGACTAACGTATTCACGGCAAAGAAACAGCACAACTCCAGACAACCACACATACAGCGACAAACAACCACACAAACAACTGCAAACTACACACACACAACATAAAAACACACACAACAAAATAACACACACACCTCGCACACACAACATACACACAGATACACACACACACAACAAAAATAACATATACCTCGCGCACACAACATACACACAGATACACACACAACAGCAAACAGCAATGTACTTGAACGAGTTATGATTCATTTTTTAAGAGAAGTACGTGAATGTGTGCACTACTTAGCCGATGACACACACACACACACACACACACACACACACACACACACACCCACACACACACACATTACACGCACACAAGTATAAAAACATATAAATTTGACTACACATGTGACAAAAACACATACACACACACATACCAGTAAGTACATGTGAGTGTATACAAGTCCATACTTTGTTTATAAACAGAAATTATGCGAATGTTAATTTTTTCAGTTTGGTATAAAAAAAAAAGCGGACAGAACACAATTGATATGACCTGGAGACACATTAAGATCCTAATATTTGTAAAGGTTTGGTCATCAACAACATCATCTGAACATGAGACACATTCCACTCACATACGTTAATTTTATTAACAATATCAAGATGAGATTTCTGTGCTGGCAATGCATGTTTAAACAACTTGCTGAGTATTTAAAAATAAAAATGACTGATATTGTCAATAGCTTGAATAATTCATTTCTGGTTGGCTCTAAAAATCAACAATGGGTAGTGTGTAATGTAATTTGAACGCTGATTCAATTTTAATTGTTTACCACTGCTATTTTTTATTTGTTAAATAACTTTTTTGTCACAAATTGTTTTGAAAGTTTCAAGTTCTTAGAGAAGAGTGTAGTTAAGTAATAAAGCAACAGTGTATAATAATTAGATTAAAACATAATGTAATTAGTTGCCACATAACCTATAAAAATATTCCACATGTCTGCCAAAAAAACTTTATGTAGCTGCCAGGAGTGTAGCGGGAGGAAACCATATATTAATTGAAGAAAGTTTCATTATAGAAAAAAGTAACTTCGCAGCCATCACATTCCTTCCAAGGTAACTTAACTTTGAAATATTATTTATTTGCAAGTGCATCAATTCTCGCGATTTTATACACACTGTAAGATGTGTGATGTGTTGTACAATGCAATATACGTTGAGTTGTGCTGTGTTGTGTTGAGTTGTGCTGTGTTGTGCTGTGTTGAGTTGTGCACTGTTGTGCGTCTACGTAACAGTCTGTACAAACATCGTACACTCTGATTTGCGCTCTAAAATGGGTCACATAAACCAGTTCACCTAATTTATTATATCGTTTACTCGTTGTTATAGAAACAAACTATCGCTTGTATACGTGTTTTATCCAACTCTAGGCAAGTGTGTGTGTTTGTGTGTGTGTGTGTGAGTGTGTGTGTGTGTGTGAGTGTGTGTTGTGTGTGTGTACGTTTTAACCATCCAGTTGTGCACTGGAGTATGTAATAAAACTTGTTTATTAATTATTCCTCGTTTACTACTCCAATCTAAGTTGGGAAAATACCATTGGAAAATATTTCATTATTATGTTAGGTCTGTTTTGTATATACTTTAATTAAAATTTAATCATTGAATAAATGAGTCGGTCGGTCGATGATTCTTTGAAAAGTTTATTTCAAATTTCTACTAAAGATGGAAATAAATTTATCAGGCGCTAAGTGATGTTTATTCTTTCTCGAATCACCCTCAGCTCGGTGCAGATGTTATTTAAGACTTGTGGTAAGGTCATCTGTTAATATATTTAATAATAATAGTAAAATATGTTAGCAGATAAAATATATTATTATTGTGCATCTCAAATTTGTTTCCTATCTAGAAGTTTCTAAAATAGTTTGCATTTGACGATAAATTGGTTATTATTGTCACAGATTGACCTCAAATTTGTTGATGAATAATTTTTAAAACGATGTTCATTGTTGGTCCAAATTATTTTTTATTATTTTCCTTTTCAAGTTGAATGATATTTTCGTCATCTTTCGTGATTAAAAAATGTTGTGGTGAGTTTTTACACAATGTTTATATAAGCAAGTTGTTGTTTTGTTTCAATCTGGACATAATTTTGTGAAATTGTTTCAATTTTTATTATCAATTCCTTCCGTTCAATTTCATTTTTTTATTAAGCCTCGTTTCATTTTTTAGATCCAACCGCATTCAAAACATTCTTTTGATAATAAAAATTTATTAAAAATCCGATAATGCGAGAGACTGCATGCGTGAAATAATTGCAATAAAGACAAATATTGAGACATTAAATTTGATTACTTTTGTACAATGCACAAAAAACATTTTTTTGAAAACACATCCCGTGGTGAAATTGCATTTTCATTCATGGCACTAAAATTTTTAGATGACTTTTTTAAAATTTTGTCGCGGTCGTAATTACAAAAACTAAATATAAATATAATTTTACAAAACAGCTTTTTTTTACATAAATTTGTAAGCTTACTTTTCGGCGTATTAAGTTATTACAATTCATTAATTGTTTTTTGAGCGAATTGCTGAAAACTTGTTCATTCATTTGTATATTTTTAAATTTCGGAAACAATCATTATTTCATTTCTCTCATTGAATGATTCTAATGATCAATTTCTGCAAGAAAATATAGTAGAATAGAAATCACACACTGGATCTCAACTCAACTCTAGAGAATGACAACGGCATCTGGAAAAAACAGAGAATCGTGTTTAGAAGCATCATGTTCATAGTATAGATAAATGTTTGTTTGTTTGTTCGTTCGTTCGTTCGTTCGTTCGTTCGTTTGCTTGTTTGTTTCATTGTTCCATTTATCGCTCGGCCCGACACACGTTCATTCAATCAAAATGTCACATCAATAAAACTCATAGTAACTATTTTTACTTGAAATAATGCCTTGATGATTTATGACATGAAGAAATCAATACTAATTCTTTTAGCCTGCGTGCGGTCAATACGTTTGTATGTAACGACAAATCAACATATACGTACATAACTGGCTGTAACTTAAATGATATAGTATCATATCATATCATTGTTTTGAATTTATCAATTTTCAGAGTATATAAATGATAATATATCACAAAAATGATAAAAGTTGATGTTGTGAGTAGTTGAAAGATGGAAATCACGTGATGTGGCGAGGGATGGATGGATGGTGATGAACCCGGAAGAAAATGATGTGGGTACATTTCCATATGCACCTCTTCCACTCAAGTTCATCAGTTCATTTTTAATTTTTTTAATATTTCGTCTTTGACACCCGCATTCTCATGAACTTAAAATAGAAAACAATCAATGATATTGAATTTTTTAAAATTTATTTCATTTAAAGAACGGTTTGGTGTTTTGAATCATTTTACTTATATTGGTAACCTGCCAAAATTTCGGTTCTAAATTGATTAATATATTATTAACATTTTTGGTATCAACAAAAACATAATTTAATCATTCATAAACAAATGAAAAAAATAGAATAATTAATCGTCTGATACATTTCGCGAAAAGGTTATTAATCATGGAAGCTGCGGGAGTATGCGACATACTTCATATCGTAGCAACAATAACATAACCGCATTGGAAAAAAATTGAAGTCATAAATCAAAGCTGCAACAAGTTTCAACCGACAATTCTCCTCTATCACAAATTTTATCATTTGAATGCGACAACAATGCCCCAACAACAACAATTTTACAACAACAATTCCACAACAACAATACCAAAGCCACAATTCCACAACAACAAATACCCAACAATAACAATCTACAACAACAATTCTACAACAGCAATATGACAATTTGACATTAAAAAACAACATCAATAAACATTAACAATAAACAATAACAATAAACAATATCCTAATTGTTGGTTCATTAACACGGCATCAGCACAAACATCAACACTATTATTAAAAAAAAACATCAGCAAAAATGCCTGCCATTAACAATAACCTCAAACGCTGCTTCAGCAATAAATCATCAGCTACATCAACAACAGCATCAACAGTTACATGAACATCAATGACATCAGCAAGTATATCAACAATGACATCAATTATTTTGAAATCTTTGTTGGAATCAGTAACAACATCACGTAGAAGCAGGCCAGCCATAGAAAATCAATTTTTCAGTTGATACCAAGACTGTGAGTTTGTAACAAATTGTGCAGCAAATGTTAAGTCGTAAGATAGTTTGCCACAAAATTTAAATTAAATTTTCTCAAAAGTGAAAAAAGGAGATGTAAATAAAAATTGAAATTACAAAAGTTATTGATGGCAAAACAATTTAAAAAAAATACATTCAAATACGTACAATTACAATACAAACACACATCACAGACCTGTTAAACATACGAGCATGCTTAAACATACAAAAACACACACGAATACAGACACAAACAAACGCACTGACAAACACCCAGAGTGCGGCCGTTGATTGTCACTTATTCAATCTACCGTCATAAAGCTCACCGTTGAAAAAATATATTAGTTCAACTGGCGATCGTTTTGGAATTTTATCAACAAACACAATCCCCTAACCCCAGAACTATGTTCATAGTATTCGTAATAGACTCCTGGCAACATTACACCGTATAACGATGCTATGTAATTTCGTTAGAATAATATTACCTTTTGGAGTGTTTAATAGTTATTACAAGGCCATTCATTCTACCGCAGCCGCAATACAATACAAAGCTTCAGTAGGAACATCAGTTCTTTAGTAGTTATCATATCAGTTGTTTAGATTTTACCATTTATATCTGATTGTCGTCATCCCTACCTTCATCGTTGCTATCATCATCGTCGTAGTTCTTTACATTTTTGTTGTTTATAAAGATTCAAATTGGCTTGTCACTAGCCATCTCCCATACAACATATTTATTCATTTTATTTATTCATTCAATTAACATTCATTCGTTTCATTCATTGGTTAATTCACTATTCGTTCATTCATTTATGTATTATCATCATTATCAGCATGGTGCTGTCCTTAAAAAAAGTGAAAACATATTGGGTATCAGATAATCAGTAATTTCTTATCTTAATATTTTATCACCAATGTCATCATCATCCTTCCCATGCCTAATCACCAACACCGTCATTATAAACCATCTCCATTTCAAGTCATGACTAGTGAATCAATCCAGATCTGAGGTGCTATATCTATTGAATATCAACAAAGTTGTGGGAAGTTTTAATGGAAGCGTAACAAAATCTATAAATTCAACGTGGGGCCAAAAAATTAACCAAATTTTCGGTAGTGTGGCCGAAATCCAAATTCACGCTGGAGTTTCGTGAATTAATAATTAATGCAATGAATAATTTCAGATGCTTTTTTTGTGTTTTTTGTTTATACATAATTTTAATAAAATAATATCAATTGCTTTTAACTCGGAAGTAAAACAAAAATTCAAATTTATTGAATCCAAAGTTTCAAGCATAGTTTATAAGCAAATTTTCAGGAGAAAACCCATTATAACTATGTCAGTAGGTCATGTCAGCAAATGATGTCATCAAGCTGGGAGGTCGAATAGATGCATAATTAATTTTCTACAATCTTCTATAAACGCAGATGACTGGAGGTGCCGCTCGAAGCTTAAAAATCATCCCAAAACTTCCATTAGCATGTATCACATCTCCTCTCCATGTTATTTTCTTACCTAGAATATTATTTCATTTAACCAAATTAATATTTTTTGATCAAAGCATTTGAAACTTTAGCATGTTTTATTAATTTGTTATTTCTTATATAAAATGGTTAATATACATGTATGTTACAGATTAGAGTTTTTGTTAAAACTTTTATTAATTATTTTGTGTGTGAAATATTTTATATGATTAGGTAGGAATCTGTTTAACAATTATGAAAAATAGAAATTTGCAACAGATAAGATGAATTCTGACGGAAATCAAAGTTTAAAAAAAAACTACAGCTTAAAATGATAAGCTAACCTCTTTCCAAGAATAAAAATTGTTTGTGTTATTTGTCTTCATTCAAATTATTAAAATGAACAGAACAAATGTTGGCAGGCATCATCGTAACTATCACACCCAAGCTTAATAACATCATGCAACTTTTCCTCTTTCCCTTCTTAACAACACCAATCTGCAGTGACATGACTGAAACTATTGAACATTGAATTGAAGCATGTTAAATAAAAGAAGATCTTCTGCTTGCTGAATAGCAAGTGATCCAGCAGCCAGCTACGATGAGCTAACTAAACAGGAGCACAGGAGCAGTAGAAATCTGGGTCGGACATATCCATGTTGCTAGCTAAAGACGGCGAACCAAAATATCTTTGAAGCGTTTCAAAATTATTCTAAAGGGCGACACAAATAGTTAAATTTTGGCTGTATTTAAATCATTTGCCGAGAAGACTTTGTGACGTGAGAAAACTTGACTGAAAACGATTGACTTTGTAATTTGGAACCATAATATAAAAATTTTTTGAATTTGGTGTTGTTCACATCAACTTATTATTTGATCTTTGATCATGCGATATAAAATTCATTGTTCGTTTCATGAAAAGTTTGTTTTATGTTTAATGTCGTTGCAGGAAGTTTGAAGCTAGCACAAACCTTATTATCAGTGTATTTAGATTAATATTTAAATCTTTAAACTATTACTAAGCATTTTCATTAAAATTTGCGTTTGCATCAACGTTTCGTTCGCAAATTTTTCAGATTTTATTGCGGAAAATCACATTTTCTTCGACTTAAATTTTTGAAAACCTTAATAAACTTCATTAAATTAACTATTAAGCCGTCTTATATTGCTCAAACGATTCTAACCAACAAATGAATGAGAGTCATTCATGCACAAAATAAAAAACGAAGTGACGATGTTAAATTGTGACCAATTTAAATAAACGTTGTAGCTCACAGAATGCAGATCTAGTTGCGATTGAAATGATCTTATAGTCAATGGAAAACAGTCTCCGATTGTGAATTCTAATCATTGTGGACCAATATTAAAGTTTCACTTTGCATTTCTTAAACGCATTTCCCTGACTTTAAATTTGCGACGAATTTCATAACATTCTCAATTTATCATGACGTTACGTTATCATTTAAAATTTGCTTTTCTGCTCTTTCAATGGAATTCTATAGCGTCATTACATTCACCTCAATCAAAAAACTTTTAAAAGGGTCTCTAAACCCATTTACCGAGTCATTGAAAAACTCTGGTAAGTAAAACTCTATGTTTTAACAAGTCTAAACTTTATATTGATATTCCTTCTATTACCTTACTTGATCCTAAAACTCTTGATGTTTCACATGTTTCGTAGTCTAGGCTTTATCTTGGATTCTAGCATGTCTCTTTCCTAAGTACTTTAATGATTTATTAATTAAACCTAACGCCCAGGTTTACGATCGTCTTCTTGTTCTAACTTCTTAACTCGTGTTAAACACTTTTATGGCAAATCTGCGTTTACTATTTTTGGCCCTTTGCTCTGGAACACTTTACCACATTCCCTGACTATTTCTCCATCACTTACGAAGTTCAGAGTGGTTCTCAAGACCCATCTTGAGATATTCACTGCAATATTTGCAATATCCACAGAGGAGCGCCGTTGAACATCGCGAAAGTAGCGCTTCACACACTAATCATCTTCGCTTTTATTTTTGAGTTCAGATAAACGCAGAGTTGTTTGTGAACCATTCTTTACATAGCTTTCAAGTAAGCTTCTGTATTTCACGATATCACACGCATGATGCGTGTTCGTTCGACAGCGTTTGAAGTTTGGAACCGTAGTGCAACAACCGAAAAGAAAGTACGATCAAGTGCTGACTACCCCCGCTACTAAATACGGCGAATTGTCAACTGAATGGATCGATCGACTGTCATTTGATTTGTACGTTGATCTTATTTCATAGAATCACCGAAATGTTAAGTGCTTATAATATACGGACATAGCTATTCTATCGCTGCAAGCGTTACAGAAAAACGCTTATTTTTAGGTTTAATTCACGATTGGCTATTTTTAAAAGCGTATAATTTCAATGCTGCGCACTTTACAGGTATAGACCATCAGAAGCCTTTCGATCTCAACTTGACTCTGGTAGCGTCAATCATAAAACTAGAAGAACATAATCGTCGAAAAACTAATTTAAGAATTGAAATAAAGTATTTAGAACAAAGCCAACGCCTCTCTAGATTTCTTTTATTCTATGATAATTTGAACGCAAATTTTTTTCCATTTGAAAGTCATGTCTTAACGTTAGCAACGCAACTTTTACAGAAGGAATTAATAACTGAGGCAAAAATGAATGATTTTTCGTACTAAACAGGTATATATCTAAACAAGAAAATAAAAATACAACAAATTACTAATAATTATAACAATATAATTTAAAAAAATAATTATTAAATCAGTAATTTTCTTCCAGTTTAAAACATGGTATTGGACCATAGAGATCAATAAATGTTTTAAGTTTACCAGTTTTTATCATTGAAGTCCACTTCTTTTTAACATCATCACCCGATCGACCGATCAAAAGTCTCTGAGCAACTGAATCCCATTTTCCGACTCCAAACATTATGGAACCTCGGTATATTAACTCTTCTTCATCTTCCTGCCATGTTCCAGCATCTAAACCTTCTATTTTTGACTCGTTTGTTTTTATTGATTCGCTCATTTTCGCTAAATCACTAACTTTAATTTTATCAACTTGTTTCTCTTTATAATCAAATTGTGGAGAGTATGTCTTCTGAAAAGATTCATAAAAATCTTCCTCCTCTGATGGTTCGTAAATTCCATTCTTTTTAAATTCTTGCAATTTTCTTCCTTTTTGTCCTCTGAAATCTTCGAGAAAATCTGAGGACACAAAATCATTTGGAAGTTTTTTGGACGTTCGATGTCTTTTATTAGAATCAGTTGATTTTTTAACAGTCAGATCTAAACTTTCCATAAAGCTTTTACTCTTATTTATCACATTCTCAGCCATAGTCAGCAAATAGGGTAGAGAAATAGCAGAAAAAACTTTTTCCAAGTAGTTCTTTAAGGCTTGATCAAGTTGCTTATCTGAAAAATCTTGTAATATTAATGACCCATTGAGGATATTATTAAGTTCTGATGTTAGAACTTGTTCATCAGGTGAATCAGCAAATAATTTTTCAAAAACTGTTTTTGCTTTAGAATACATGTTTCTACTGCACCAGATCAGAACAGCATACCTTTTCAGTTCGGATTTTAATGTACCAATTAGCTGATCTGACCCATCAAATGCATCAGGAAAAGAAATGTTCATCTTTTCAAGAAGTTCAAGACACAATTCAGAAGGAGAAGAGAAAGAAGCAATAGTCTCATCATTTTTATTTCTTTCATTGTATTTGAACATAAAACGTATCAACAAACAATTTTTGCTTTCAAAATCGTTGTTCTCTGAGACAAATTTCATCATCCATTCAAACTTTTCATCTAACAATTCATCTACATTTTTCCAAGCTAAGTAACTAATATACTCTGCAAGCCAGCACTGAATAAGAAAATGCTTGTACTTTGTAACTTCTGATGAAAGTTTTTTCTTTTTGTTGACAAGTCCAAATTTGGAAGGATAGCTATCAACAAACTTTTCTCCAACCCTATTTAAAAAGGGCAAAGAAAATGTGTTGAAATATTTAGAAAAAAAATGTTTACAATTATCAGACAACTCAGAAACACTGAATTGATTTAAAGCTGATGACAAATTAATATCATCTTTGAACAAAGCTTCCATATTCACTTTAATGTTAAAATCTTTGATGCTAGAATTTTTGTTCCAAACTCTTTCATAGACTGATTTACCCAAATTTAATTTGTGACATCTTAAACAAATTATGACACTCTCCTGTTTTATGGCTTTTCTCAATCTTAAAAGAGCATTTTTGACGACTTCCTTTAATTTGCATTCGAATAACTGATCAACATGCATTAATGCTTCTTCCAATGGAGTTATTACATCCTTGCTGCTGTCTGCTGGTAGTTTGGATGCAGATGATATGGATGTCATAATTTTCAGCAAAAGCAAATTAATAATTTCTGTGTCATCCTGTTGGTCTTCTAGACCAAGAGATTCGTAAACTGTTTTTAATTTATTTTCATTCTGCATGAAATTTGAATAGTACATCATTTGCCACGTCTGTGTAATCCTGAGATTATCAGAAAACTTTTTCCAGAGTTCGTAGACCTCATATTCTAAAACCCATCTGTCAATCAAACATTGTTTGGGAGCATCCATTTTTTCACATTAATAAATTTATTATTATAACAACAACTGTCCTAACTGATATGATTTTTAAAATTAAATACAATTAACGCATCTTATTTAATACCAATATTCGATTCCGTGAGCCGAGTGTTAGAAATTTGCTAGGTAGCGGACGGAGCGAATCTAAATCGTCGATAATATAATTTTACAATCATAAACAAAGACACAACACTATATTTTCATAAGAATGAGTTCTATGTTCTACTTTGATTTTATTTTCGGCTGTTGTGCTGTTGTTTTCATTTACTAAGAAGTTGGCCCAGGAACTTTTCGATTAGTAATAGCTAAAAAGAAAGATAAAGGTTGAAACCACAGAACAACTGTATGCCATAGTACGTAAATCTGTAAACGAGAAGGATAAAGGTTGAGGGAGAACGATGAACAACTGGATGCAGCTCTGTCAAACGCGAAGTTGCTAAACTTTTGCGCCACAAGGAATGTACACTATCCACACCACACGACGCACGTACACAGTATATAATAAGCATAATTTTAATACGGCGATAATTTTCACACAAAATATGTTAATGTTTGATTAATTTCATATTTAACAGCGTTTCAGCACGTTATCTGGCTATTTTTACGCCACTGGTAATTTCCTGATTGCAATCTTCATTTGTTTTTTTTTAATTTAGTTCATCTTTAGATTCATTTGATTTTGCACATGTTAAGAATTAATTTGTACAAAAAATGCAGTGTTTTTGCGCGTCAGTAGATAAATAATAAACATTCTTTTTCAAATTTGCTTTTTTTCTTAGAAACATTATTTGAAACTTGAAAATGTCAAGTCATAATAGTAGAGAAATATCATCAGATGAGATAAGAAACATGAAGAAAAATCTTTCAGCTTGTCAGAATAAAAACTGCAATCACACTGATTGCCTTCACGTTGAAAACAATTTTCGATATAATCGAACCGATCCGGATCCCAACGGTTTATCCCCCCCTATCACTAACATATACGAGAGAGACGTTAACGATGAAGTTTGTTTTAAACATTTTGACAACGATAAATCTAGATGCCGCTACTCTTTCTACAAAAATTTTACGAATAAAAATGATGATCTGTCGACTGTAGAACTGCTGATGAGAACTTACCAGCAACAAAAAACGGTCGCAGAAGACGATTTTGTCTTTAATTATGGCTCTCGTAAAATTCTACAAAACATGTACAAAATGTGGTTGCATCAAGTCATGTGCGATTTGAATATAATAACGAAAGGTGGAGACATCTTAACACATCAAGTCCTCATATCAGCGTTCAGCCCTTCTCTTTCTAAACTTTTTTGTCAAAAAACTACTCAGAGAATAGCAACCATAAATTTGAGTACAATTTCTAGAGAAATTGTTGCTGATGTTTTAAACTTTTTGTACACGGCTGATATTCAGTTAAGTTGTCGAATTATCGATGATGTAGTTTTCTGCGCGGATGAATTGGATTTAGAAGTTGTGAAAGTTGTCTGCAGTGACTTTTTAACTACTTCTTTAAATGAAGAGAATATAATTTTGCATTACTGTCTTGCATATAATAACAAATTAGAAAAGGCAATAACAATGTGCACTGACTTCATAGCAAAAAATTTTGAGCAAACCAAAAAACATCCCTATTTTGTTCTACTCTCCCCTGAACAACTTGAAAATATTTTGAAGCACAAAGATATCATATGTGACACTGACAATGTTTTAGAAGTTCTCGCAAGCTGGGTGGATTATAACGTTCCAATGAGAATTTCACACGTTGAATATTTGTTTTTGTTTATCCCTCCTCATCAAATAAATGTTGAAAAGTTGGACCAGTTAAGCAACCGTTATGAATGGATGCTCAAAAACATTAAATCTAGAGAAATTCTTTTCAGAATTTATAGGTGGAACATTTTAATTGTTCATTAAAAATTTTTTAAATAATTAAAAACATCATTGAAATTATCAAATAATAAAATACATCTGTTTTTAAATTCCAGGATCAAGTCAACGATCAACAAAAAGCAATCAGCATCAGTCATAATCGGTGAAACAAAGGACGAAATACAAGAAATTTCTGACAAAATGAACAAAAGCCATCCAGATGACTGGAAACTTATATTTGGCAAAAAAAATTCCTCTAAAACCGAAACGGAAAAACATGGCTCCGATGTAATTGAAAAGCTTAAAAAAGAAGAAAATTTTGGCGGACTCTGTAAATAATTCAAAATGTTAAAATTTTACAGGCATATAAAGCGTCAAATGAAAAACATTCCAATCTAATTGCTTACCTCTTTTTAAGCTTTATCAGCATAAAAAGAACATTAAAAATTTCTTATAAAATATTTTAATATGATAAACGTTTGCATCTTTTGTGCAACAACTAATGAACAAATTACATGTATAATTTTTTCAAACACGATTAATTTTTATATTGAGTAAACGATATATGTTGATGCTTAATTCGTCTGATATTTTTTATATTTCCCTATCATTTTTACGTTTTTATAATAATAGAGATTTGTCTAACAACCAACTACTGTAAATTTTAATCCAAATATTCGGAAATTTCTTACATTTTATCTGTTATGAACATGGATATTAAAAAACTTTATTCTCTTTTACTTCCCTTTTACAATATGCCAAGTAGATCGTTTGTTTCTAGGTTCAATTGTAAGATAATTGTATTTTCAAAAAAATTCTTTCTATTGTATTATTGTGATAATATTTTCAAAAATTCAGCTGCCCGGTGGAATAAAATATGCAATGTAGAAAGAAATATAATTGATATTAGCGCACCACTAACATAATGAAGGAATCTAATTTTTCTACAATAATCTTCATCTAGTCAGAAGTCAGAACGTTCAAGGTAAGTAAATTATTTTGTTTCTTCCAACCCACTATACAGCTGCTTGTTCCCACCCTAAAGATTTCGAAAATATTGTTCAAAAAACGGCTTAAAATTATTTATTGCCTATAAGCCTTGATTGAATTTTTTGAATGATTAATTGACTTAAAAAGAATGATAATGTATAATATAACAGTATTTAAAATAAGAGATATAAGGTATAATATTTCAGTGAAAACATTTTTAAATGTTTTAAAAATAAGACCAAAAATTGTTTTAGTAATAATTCAATTAATTAATGATTAAACATGAAATTCTAGTAAAAAATAATATAGGTAAGTACTACTTGACATTCATCTACAAACCTTCAAAGCAAACTGTCTATCTTTGCATAAGTTGGTTTAGATGACACATGGTTGCTGCAAAATAAATTTCAGGTCAACGAAAACGAAAAAGAATAATGATTTTATAATGACTGTGCATTGTACCAGGTTAACCTTTTTGTGTTTTTAAGCAGGTTTTAACCAATGATAACAATTGCTCAAAATAAATTGAAAAAAATATATATTAACAAGCTGGGTGGCGGTCCGCAACTTTCCTGTTAAATTTGTTGCCGGTCCGTAGAACCAACAAGTTTGAAAAGCACTGGATTAGAACAACAATGTATGTAAGATATGGATAAATTTTGTTGATAAGAACGGGACATCAGTTTATTAGCATAAATAACTTTCCATAGTATGTTGAATGATCGATACTCATTTAACTTTCCGCTTTAGATCTGATTTAATTGTCGTCGTCGATCTGATTTCCCGTTTTAATACATCATAAACTGTATTCGGATGAACTGTTGAAAATTTCATTTTATAAGACATAGTTTTCATTTTTTTATTTCAAAAAATGGATGATCTTGGTTATACTTTGTTTAATTTTATAATAGCTTTTTTTTTGGCAAGGTTTCACTTTCCTGAGCACACTGAGCTTGACTTGTTTGTCATGATCAAGTGATGTGGTTGTGTATTTGTATTTCTATTGTATTGAAATATTGAATTCAAATAGGAAGTGAGACATGAAACAAAACACACGAAATTGAAATTTCGCCTCTTTTTTGTCTTCAGTTTTCATATTTTTGTATTTGCTTTTAATATTAGGACTTAAAAGCTATATAAGTAAAATTATATATATATATATATATATATATATATATATATATATATATATATACACTAATTTTATAGTTTATATAATATTTTTGTTTTAACTTCAACTTTCATGGTATAATAACAACATATTACAAATTAGACGTTTTTTGTTTTTTTGAGAAGTAAAAATGAATTGGCATTGGTATTTTATATTATATAGTTACTGTTAGTTACTCCTTACTTAAAGGCACAAATGATATGAAGAAGTAAAATAAACATTATTAAAACAGACAGACAGCAATAACTGCAAGACAAAACACTCTTCATTTTGACATTTTTACAATTAACTATTTCAACTAAGCCCGCTAATTTTATTTATGTGGTTATGTTGTTATCTATTTAGATGATACAACACACTCATGCACATATATACACATACTCACACATATGTATTTTTATGTAGCTTCAGTGATCTTAAGCTTCTTATTCATTTAAATTATCAACTTTGAATTCCAACATTACTTTCTTCAAGTTTTTTTTCATGTAAAATGTAATACATTATAACATACATGTGTATTTTTATTAATTAAATGTTAATTATTCATTTTTAATCTCAAATAAATATTTTGTATTTAATTCACAATAAAGCCAATTTCAGTTATGTATAAACTATAAGCTATGAAAAACTAAATGAAGCACCTAGCAATGGGACATTATTATCATTTTTTGTTTCATCATTTTCTCTTGTTGTTGTCATTTGTCATAGTAACAGCTTCTTATGCAGTTAAAAATATAATTGTCTGCCTAACCCAACAAAGTTAAACTAAGATAGTAATTAACATGTGATCAAATAGGATGTAGATAATTATTAAAGCATTTTATCTGTTCTTAAAATATCTTGTTTGTAGCTTCTTTGGTTTTATTTATTTATTAGTTGAGTTAGATTTTATTTTTTTGATGGATACAGTTTTAACTTTTATTGTTACCTGGAACATAATAATTTACAGATGCTCTATTAGCAGATCTTCAAAATTCTAAATGTTTCAACGCCAAGAACTTATCTAGTGCACCGAACTCAAATGACAACTGCAACAACAACTCCTCGCCACACATCACATCTCCATACAAAGATCAACCATCTGACATCAACATGAATAATGCTAATCAGCAGAGAAAACAGGTTTCAAATATTACTTTTAATAAATAATATAACTTATTTTTTTTTATTTTGTCATAACTTAAACTATTAATGACTGTTCCAAAACTTTCTGTTCATGCCAATAAGTGGAGCTGAATGAATAATTTATTTACTCCATCGTAAATTCCGCTGTCAATAAATGTCATTTGTTCTGTCCACTATCATGCCTTTGCTGTCATAAATCCCTAATATTTTATAATTTCCTTCTGAAATACTCAGTTTTTCTTTAGCAAAGCATTATCTTGGCATCAGTTGATTTTTTTCTTTCCTACATTAATATACTAATTATGGTTAGCATATGTTATAAGTTAATTTTCTAAAAATGATTAATGTATGTTCTTTATTAATTTGTTAATAATGATTAATATATTTTTCTGTCAATGTATTTTTTGAGGATATTCATTAGTTTAGTAAGAAACCGTTTTTATCATTTTAGTGCACATTAGTCTTCTTTCTTTCCAATTCATTCAATTCATCAGGGCCAATTTTTTTCCAAATGATGAAGTGATTGAAATATGATGGAAAGTTTCTGAACTGTATTTATAAAACATGAAATTTTAAATCTGTTAATATTAATATTAATAAATCTGAAAATTAATCTCTACAGCATGATATTGATGAAAAGGAAGGCAAACTGAATGCAGTGAAGAATTTATCAGGGCAGCAAAACCAACAGCCTGCACAACATGCATCAGCTCTGTCCAGTAATCTTTTTGAATTGGACAGCTTGTTGCAAGAACTCTGCTCAGCTCAGTTCTACATAGATGTCGACAAGAGGAGTTCAGGTTTTTGTTTTATTTTGTTCTAAATGTTCTTACTGCTTCTGAGGTATATATTCATTATATAACCGATCTAATTAAAGTCTGCACCCAAATATTCTTCAATTCAATAACTTAAATTAATTATTAAAATTAAACATAAAATTTTGCATTTGAATGTCATAGAACTATGCTGGCAGTTGAGAATTCCATTTTTTAGGGGAGATGATTATTTTAAATTAATTATATTATATAAATTATAATTATATAAATTATAATTATAGGACATTCATCAAATGCTTCAACATCGTGCAACACATCTTCTATCACCTGTGAACCTAATCATAAAAAGTAAGCTAGTAACGTTTTTAATGATTTTAGTAGAATTTTTGTAAAGTGGTCAGACCATTGACCTGCTTGTTGACAGATAGAATGCTAGAAGTTTCAATTTCATTTCAATGAAATAGAGCGTATGCTGTATTCTTCCTCTGTTCTAATGTGAGACTTTTATAACTACACTATTTGCATTGAGAAATAAGATGTTGTCTTCTGTGAGTTAAAAGTATTGATGACAGCTTTTTTTTTTAAATTGCACTTTGAAGACATTTATATGGTTTTCTGTTAAATTAATAGCAGATTAATATTCAATCATTTTATTTATATGTACTTGGTATTTTGAGTGCCTATTATTTATAAAATACTGTCTGTTCCTCATGTTCATGTAATATCATCATCATCGTCGTCACCACCATCATTGTCACCACCTTCATCGTCAACTGTAGATCATCAACAGCAACAAATGAATTGGATGAGCTGATGGCTTCGCTCTCTGGCATGCAGACTTTGGTATGTTGTCATCAGATTGTTGTCAACTTTTTTATTGTTGTGATGCGTTTAAATTTAGTTAATATTTACATGACATCAGGAAGAACCAAGTTATGCGATGCCCGCCAAGGACAAAGTACACATGATGAACAGTAGCATCATTCATGATCCAGAACCACAGAAACCTACCAAGAAATCTTCCAACATCAACAATATTAACAACAGCAATCAAATCTACAGCAAAGCTGGACAGTTTGCTCCAAATTATGATACAGGGTATGGATCAGATTTCCAGTCATCATCGATATACTGCAATGAGAAACTGGGGACAGATGCAGAGGATGTTGCTGACACTGGCCACCTGAACTCTATGATGGAAGATTTGAACAAGAACATGTCCATGCAAGGTATTCAAACCGCTCCTCATGGCAACTGTGCTGCATGCTCCAAACTTATTGTTGGCCAGGTTTGCAGTTATTTTTTAGAAATCTCTTTTGATAACTTCAAATCACTGGTATGCATGTATAAAATATATTTGTTATATGATTTCGTGTAATGCGACCATCCAGGTGATAACGGCGCTACGCCAACTCTGGCATCCTGAACATTTTGTGTGTGCCCATTGCAAACAGGAGTTGGGCACAAAAAATTTCTTCGAACGAGATTCCCTGCCCTACTGCGAAGAGGACTACCACTACCTCTTCTCGCCTAAATGTGCGCACTGCAACGAACCAATCCTCAACGTACATAATTATCTTTTCACAGCAGCTTTTGCTGTTTCTTGTTTATAAAATGTTTTTGTTGATTTAAATTAACTTAATTTTGATTTAATAACCCAAGCAGCAAGCTGATTACGATAGTTTAATAAATAAAATTGGACTGAAATATTTAAAAATATCGTGTTACAATATATTTTCCATCACCTCCTGAAGAAATGTGTAACTGCCCTGGACCAGACCTGGCACCCTGAACACTTCACATGTTACTCGTGTGGCAAGCCCCTGGGGGATGAGGGCTTTCACGAGAGAGATGGACTCATATTCTGCCCGTTTGTTCACGTTTATTCGTTTTTCATACAGTTGATGCATTCATTTCAGTGTTTGTTGCAAAGTTTATGGAGGCATTTTTGTTTTGCTGGCTTTGTAAAAATCCATTCCAATAGTCTTTGTCTTTTTTGATTTGTTATTTTCAGTTATATTTTATTGTGTGTCGTCTTATTAAATTGATAAATAAATGAAAAGGTCAGATTACTTCAACCACTTTGCACCAAAGTGTGGCGCGTGTGGTCAGGCAATTGTTGAAAACTTCATCACAGCACTCGATCAACAGTGGCATCCAAACTGTTTCGCTTGTTTTGTTAGTGATTTTTTAATTTGTAATTTTTTTCTACGTTTGTATAACTATCGAAAGGTAGATATTGTCATGATGCCGTGCACTGCAAGCTGCCCTTGCTAGCTCCATCAACTGAGTCGAATCCTCAGGGCCTGGTTTCAACTTGTAGTGCCGGTTCAATTTATTTCCAGCCACGTTGACAACCATTAACTCTTTCAGCTTTATAGCATCTTTTTTTTTCTAATATTTTCTTAACGAAATATTAATTCAATTCAAAATATTGTCCATTTAAATATTCATTTTGTTAGTTAAGAAAGGTAATTAAATTATTTTATTGAGTTTGTGGTCTCAAGTTCGAGTTCGTCTTCAAATAAGATAGGACTGTGCAATCCCCACTTTATCATCATTTATTGGCTCCATTTTGAACAATTCTTTTTTTTTTAATTTTTATGGCAACAACTTAAACTTGTCTCAAAATATGAAAATAATTGTTATTTTAAAACTTTTGGTTGAAATGACATTGTACAATCACAAAATATCGCGTCATTTGATGCTAACTCAACATTACAACACCTTATACTAACTCAATACAATCTGTCACAACATTACAACGTCTTTGCTAACTTAATATAAATTCACAATCAGGAATGCAGAAGACCATTTGGTGCCTCAAGTTTTTTTGAGCACGAAGGACTTCCATACTGTGAAGCTCACTTCCATGCGAAACGAGGATCGCTCTGTGCCCACTGCAATCAACCAATCACAGGCAGGTGCATCACTGCCATGTTTCGCAAGTTCCACCCCGACCATTTCGTCTGCACCTACTGCCAGAAGATCTTGAACAAGGGCACGTTCAAGGAGGAAAACGACAAACCGTACTGCCATCAATGCTACGAGAAACTTTTCATTTGATTGATTCATGATTATTTGCCTGTATGCATGTATGCCCCTCTTTTCCTCTTTCTTGTCTCCACTTCTTGTTTGGAAAGTTTTTTATTGGAAAGTTGGTTCTTATATTAAAATTTCAATGAACTATTTATGTAGATTTTTTGGGGTTTTGTTAGTTTTTGATTATTTTTCCTAATTTCCAATCAATAAAAAATTAAAATGTTACTTTGCTAAATTGTCGCACTGATAGTAATTTATTATATTGCTTTAATATTCGCTCAAAATGCAGTGAGGATCGTGAACTTTGTGTCTTCTAATGAAGATATTAATACACGTCTTAACTAGGAATATATTATGAACAGTTCGTCAAAAGTTCTAAAGGGAATTTGATTATATGCAATATTATTGACAAATTAAGAATCTAATAGATTCATCAAATGTTAATGCTTAAACAAATTTAATATTTATTATTTCTACTTAGCTAAATTTCATTTCGATTTTGTTTACAATGTTCAAATTTTAATTTATTTTTATTATTTTCAAATATTTTGTTTGGGATGAACCCATTTTTAATCTTAATATGTTTTCGATATTTTTTATTTGAATTCTATGTAATGTTTCCCAAGCTCACTTGAATAACCATTGACTAATCATCACAATCACTCATTGTTCATTATTATGTTAATTATCGATTGTATCTTATCAAGTTAGCGTCATTTGTAAGATAACACAGATTTTGATGATGTTAATTTTTCTCATTATGTAGTTGGTCGGCTCATCTGTTATGTTGATTCTTCGTGTTTTTATAAAATTTATTTCAATTCGCTCTCCCTTCGATGACACATCTTAATACGAAGTTTGAATTTAATTTCTTATTCGTTTACATTTTTAGTGCCTTTTATATTCAGTTGATATTTGTCAATTTAATTAATTTATATCTACATGCTCAGTCACGTTCTAACTTATAACGGCAAACACGCCTCACCGCCATGCACAGTATCATCAGCTCCTAATTCACTACACCATGCACGGTATCATCAACTCCTAATTCAATACACCATGCACAGTATCATCAACTCCCAATTCACTACGCAATGCACAGTATCATCAACTCTTAATTAATTACCAATGGAACAAATTGTAGAACCAGACCTCGATGTTTTCTAATCTTATTTAGTATGTTTCTGGTTCACCGGTTTGTTTCAGTGAACGAGTATCAGAGCCCGGAAGATACAAAATGAAATGAACATAACACCAATGTGGCAATTTTTTCCATTGTATCATTCATCGTTACAATTCCCTGGAAACTTATTCACTGGTTTTCCAAAAATTATCATGTCCAAAAGCAATAGATGTGTTGGTGGTATTATTGTTATCGTTAATTTCGTTGCTTAAATCTGCTTGTCAATTGTGATGATTAAGTTATTTTTTAACTGTTTGTAAGTAATGATAATGTTCCGTTCTTTGTGATTGAATTAAAATGTGCTGAAGTTTCAATGTTTTACGTACGTTTTGGTTACTACACGTTTTGGTTACTACATTTTAACAATTATATATATATATATATATATATATATATATATATATTGTAAATTCCAATATTGTAAAAATTATGGTCTATTACCAACATTTACTCGAAGTTCTGCGACCAACCGACGTAATCTAACAATCGAACAAGATCGCGAGCAGCGACTGCTCCATCTCTCTCGAGAATTAGAAGTTAAAAAGAAGGTAGTTCAAGACTTGTCGAATAATCGAAAAAACGAACTACAAACATATTAACGCCAAACATTCGGTAGAATTTATAGAATATTGTAAATATATATATATATATATATTATATATATATATATATATATATATATATATATATATATATATATATATATATATATATATGCAACATTGTATTGATTAAAATTTCCAATCTATGCTTGTAAAAATGTTTCCAATATTTTTAAGTATTTGAATTAATTTTAAATTTGACTTCTTTGAAGAACATTTACGTTAACATTATTTTCAGTGCCTATCCACTGTCTGTTATGCTTATTCGTGTATTTTTCACACCCAATTTAATTTCATCTTTTCTTATTAAGTATTTGATTTGTTTTTTTACAAGCACATTTATGATTAATAAATAAAGCTCGCTACAATGTTGCTGATAATCTGTTATGTTCTTATACGATTTTGTAATATTTCAAGATTTTTATTAAATGAATTTTGTAATAATATCTTTTTTTAATAATATCAATTAATTTTGGGTATTTTCGTATATTGCCTATCAGTATATCGTCACGTGGATATAGATGCAAAGTTTTGGTGTCCTTCGGTCACTTGCACTCTAACCTGCTATCCTGTCTTGTGTTCAATTTGGTCATCTTTGATGAAGCAAAAGGAATATTATAACAATTCGACTGTAAAATTGATTCGATTAAACTTTGAAAAGACGTTAATTCTTGTTATCAGGCAAAAGTTATCACAAATACGTAGTTTGGTTGTTCTCGCGGTAACTTGCACACGCCATCATCTTTTTCGTCGTATTCTTCGTCATGTTTATTATAAACTTTCATGTTATATATATATATATATAATAACATATATAACATAATATATATATATATATATATATATAACATGACATTTCTTTATGACTCCAATGCTTGCACGTGGTTATCTTCTTTGTTAACTCACACGGGCACTTCAGGAATTGCATAGATAACTGACATTTTGGTTGAAATTAATTTTTCAAATTTTGGCATGGATATATTGTTTTTCTCATTCCAGTCCATCATTTCCGATTCCCGAGCAGTGATTCTCTATTCCAGAAAATTAGGTTTTACCAATTTCCATAGGAACAATGGGATTCTCACAATTCCCTTTCCTTGTTCACCTCTACTTCCAACCAACTTTTCGTGATATTCTCTTTTTTTCATCTGAGATGCCATGCCCATAACTTACGTCGTTGAAATAAATGTTGAATAACATTTAACATGCACCGATCGTTCGTAGAATGACGCTTAAGGATTGTTAAGATGAAAATAAATAAAAACTCGTTGAGGAGGTTACATTTCTCCCGTCTTCTCAAAGATGAAATGCTGATAGAGGATGAGAAGGAGAGAAAGAGAGCGGAATTAAAATGATATTTCAGACGTAGATTGGATTTAATAACTTGAGTGCTTACATCAATCGCATAATGTAAGCTTATTTACATAACATCTTTTGATAATATTTTTTGTAAACAACCAACGAACGATGAAATTAAACTGGATAAAAAAAATTAAAGAGAAAATAAAAAGAAGAAGAGAGAGTGGTGTATGGAAAGACTTGGGATAATGTTTCAATAAAAATCTGTGTTGTGTTGGGGCTGTGGTTATATATATAAGCTGAGAAATGTTCATCCTTCGATAAATAAGAAACTGCTAATTATAACAGGAACAATCTTCTCTACTCACATACACGCTGCCAATATTGATAATAACACATCTACGTTTAAAAATTTGTGCTTCACATGATTGATCATTACATTCATCCACTCAGCATTTTACAATTTTTTGCGTGTGAATTGAAACTTGAAACCAGATGCGTATTTGTACGTTATGCTCCTACACATTTTCACAGTGTAGTTGCAATCATCGATTCTCAATTAAACGAACTATTGCGAAATTTTCGAGTTGATTCGCACGTTCGCACGCTCGCACGCTACACATTACACGATGTACCTCAACCTACTCCTTGTTTCGAACCGTATGAACATGATTTAACTATTCACATTCAGCAAGCTCCATGATATCTGCTGCCTGCCCACTCATTTCAACAATTTCAGCTCAAGAATGAGAAAAATAATTCATTTGATAATTCGACAGATGGTTGAATAAAAACAATCGAAAAATAATGCATATGCTAACGATGATCCGGCAGTTTTTAAATGAATGAAATAAATATACAAACATCTTATTGAAACAATATCCCCGATGCACGTTTACATTTAATTGAGCTGTGAAAATTAATTGAAAGAAAGATTTATTACAAACCATTTCGTGTGCGCGAGTATATACGCATACTCATGTGTATTTAATTACGCGAGTTAATTTATTCGTCATTATAGTATTATATCATATTGTTGTGTTGAAGAGCTGATGTTGCGTTCATTAATTTAAACAATTAGTATGCCATTTTCCCACCAAATATGTTCCATTATATCATGACCGGCCACTGTTTCGCATGGAAACGTTTTACTGGAGAGAAATAGGTTTTATAAACTGGCGACGTACATACATATTAACATCATACGCGCATAGTGTATAGTTTTTGAGTACAGTATTCGAACCAGGCCATAGCGTTTCTGCTCGAAACATGGAACATGGCACTTCTATCGACTGAGTTAACTCGTACATTTTTTCATAAAATTTTAATAAGCAAATCCTGATTAAATAATTACAAAAATATTTTTTCACGGTAACATGAATCATTTTGCTTTTCTAACAGTCGAACATTCAATGGAGCACATCTCACTTTCCAGTATTATGAATGAATATGTTTGCACGAGTAAACACTCCAAACATAGAAACTAATACTCCATCCTGCCATTCATTAATTCATTCATTTAATTGTTCGTTCGTTCGTTCGTTCGTTCGTTTGATCGTCCAGTCATCAATTTCTTCTACCAACCGTACAAGTTCGAACACATTTATCACAGCACACGCCTAAACACTTTTTCTTTTCAAATCCTTAAACATTCACCATATCACTTCTACCTATTCCCATACCCAATTCACACACACACACACACACACACACACACACACACACACACACACACACACACACACACACACACACACACACACACACACAAACTTACACACGTGTTCATTACGTGCAAACACAAAACACATAAAATATTTACACACACACACATACACACGTACATACACACACACACATGCACGCACACACTTGTACATAAGTGAGGACACAGACACAGACGTAAAATAATATTGAATTGGAACACACTCTTACACTCTTACACACACGCACACGAACATACAAATGCACAAACACCCACACACACACGCACACATTCACGAGATAATTATGTATTGGCAGACAGAAAACAATCATCCCTTATTAATAACATAAAAATCTTTGTCATAGTATTCCTTGCCGTATTGCAAAAATTGATTCGGTGCATCAATTATGTTTTTGTCCAATTGTTCATCCTGATTTTTGGTTACACCCGCCACTCATACATTTGCTGTCGTGTTTCTTTATATCTGGAAATGAATGATGATGTATTCATAGCGACAACACAACTGGATGCACGCAAATTTTTTTTTATTTTGCTCATTTAATATAAATTTAAAAAATCAAATTAAAAATTAGGAATTTCATGAATGACGTCATAGTTTAACATTTCGTAACATTTGAAATATAACAGACTGAGTTGTGCTGGGCGACTGCAGAGCAGTGTGCAGTAGTCATTTTATTATTAGTTATCGCACAGAAATAGTGAATAGCGCTTAATTGGCCATAAAAATTGTTGAGAGTAATTTCAATTTTGAATTAATTATTTGGTGGTGCTTTTGGAGATAATACTTTTTAAAATAAAGTCAATTATTTCTTTCAATGACTTCTCGATCATGAAGCACTTTAGTAAAGCTTGTGTTATCTATCCTAGCGTTCTTCACTTCATTTTAAGATCCAAGGTGCATGTGAAGGCTGATAAACCTACGAATGAACCAATATCTAGTTAAAATTAATCAATCACACATACGCATTATATTCCTTGTACACATAGTATCAATAAATGTATATATATATATATATATAATATACGTTTATGTATGTATAATATATATATATATATATATATATATATATATATATATATATATATATATATATATATATATCATGTACGTCATGAGGTTGTTGCGGTTGCGCTAATGTATGGAAACACTGAACCAGGAAGAGCAGTGAGTAAGCGGGAGTGAAAAGAAGAAAAGAATTCGTTTGGATAGGCTGGACACGCACGTGTCTCGTCCCTACCGGGGACTCATCAGCAGCCCGAATACCTATCAGAATAGTATCGCTGTTTTTTTCAATCAATCAATCAATCAATCAATTAGCTTATAAAGCGCTATTTCCGCGATGTTCAACAGCGCTCCTCAATGAATTTTGAAAACAGATGGGTCTTGAGATCCGCTCTGAACTTCGCAAGTGATGGAGAAATAGTTAGAGAAGTAGGTAGAGAGTTCCAGAGAAAAGGACCAGAAAAAGCAAAAGCAGATTTGGCAAAAGAGTGTTTAACACGAGTTAAGAAAAAGCGAGAAGAAGAAGACGATCGTAAACCGGGGCGTTTAGGTTCAATTAATATATCTGATAAGTACTTAGGAAATAATTTAGATTGAGACTTATACATGAACGTGCAAATTTTAAAAATTATTCTATATTTTATAGGTAGCCAGTGCAAGAGAACAAGATATGGAGATATATGAGAAAAGAAAGGGGCACGAGCAACTAGACGAGCAGCAGAGTTAAAAGCTTTACTTAAAGGATAGAGTATAGAGTCAGGAAGACCATAGTAGAGCGAGTTACAATAATCAATCCTAGATAAGACTAACGAAGTAACAAGAAGGAGAAGAGTAGGATCATCAAGAAAAGGCAAAAGTTTTTTTATTCTACGTAGATGAAAGTAAGAACTTCTAGCAACACTATTAATCTGAGAAGAGAGAGACATAGTAGAATCAAAGATAAAACCTAGACTACGAAACTTATGAGAGACATCAAGAGTTTTAGAATCAGGTAAGATAATAGGAGGAATAGTAATTGAGTGTTTAGATTTATTAAAACAAATTAATTCAAACTTAGAAGGATTAAGTTTAAGACACATAGAATCAGACCAAGCGATAATCGAAGAAAGACATAGAGATAAATTATGAAGAACACTATTGAGATTAGATGGAGGAAAAGAAGTATAAATATAAGAATCATCAGCATATAGTTGACTAGAGAAAGAAAAGTTATTAATAATACGAGGTAGTTCAGAAGTATAGAGTATAAATAGAAGAGGGCCAAGGATAGAACCCTGAGGTACCCCGAAAGTAAGAGTAGAGGAGTTAGAAGTAGAATTATTGAGAACAACAGAAGAAAAACGATTACAGAGATAAGAAGAAAACCAAGATAGACAAGAATCAGTAATATTAAAAGAAAGATGCAGCATTTTTCTTTTATATAGCTCCCACGAATCACTTCGTTAGATTTTGTAGTGTTTAATTTATTATTATTGAAGATTGTTACTTTTAGTCGTTAGGATTTTCAAACCGACAATGTAATATACACCTACATGTTTATACCTTTTTAAGAAATGTACGCAAATTTACCCACTCCGATTTAGTTAAAGTTGTTCTTTTAAAAATGACATGACGATGCCAATTCAGACAATATTATATATATTAGATAAACATCAATTTCTCTTTCTCTCTCATATATATATAATATATATATATATATATATATATTATATATATATAAATATATATATAAGTTAAGTTAATTAAACAGATTCACATTTTCATTAATTGGAAGTATGAAATTAGATAGATGCGCATTGCTCAAGTATGCACCTTATACAAACACGCGCATGCATTAAACATACATACATACATACTCTTACACTTCCATACTACATACACAAGAATTTACTCTATACTTCATACTTCCAAACTTATATATACAGACACACAACCACAAAGACTGCTTAGACACATACATAAACATACATACTTATATAAACAAAGTTAGTGAATACATTTTAAAAATCCTATGAACACATAAACATGTGCACATCTGTTTAATATGCATGCATAAATTTTTTCATTCATTACATGCATTCGAGTGAGAGTTTATGCAGAGAATCATTGAAGTTTCGTGCAATGGCAAGAGAAGAACAACTTTGAATTGTTTTTTGTTTAAGTAGGTAAATAATATTGTTATAAAATTTTATTGATGTTGTTAGTTAAATTGCTGTTGTTAATGTTATTAATGTTATAAATGTTATTAGTACTGATGCTATTGTGGTTTAAAGTTTGACATCTCTCTTCTTCATCTTCACCGTCAATTTTTATCGAGGCTTTTTATTTTTTCGTTAAATGACATTAATTAACGAATTTTCCTTTTAACAAGTAAGCTTTTGAAATTCGGTTTACATTTCGTTCTTAAAGTGTAGAAGCGACTTAAACGAACTTCGTGCAATTTGAAGAAGATTTTGAAAAAAGTTAGACAGATTCGAAGTTCAACATGTGCAAATGATTAATGTCATCTTTATCTCGTCATCGTCATCATCGTCACATTAACACAATCATCATCAACAACAACTCTTCATCATTGAAGATGGTATCATCATCATCATCATTATCACCAACCCTCCAGCCATCATTATCATCATCATCATCATCATCATCATGGTCTTCAATTATTTCATTTGTAAAATAGTTATCTGTTATTTGTGATTATTTCTAAACCATAATAGGAATAATAATACTAAGCATAATAAAGGTTATTATAGTTTGCGTTGGCTGGCATCTATCTATTTTTGTTATTTATACCATCGTTAAAATAATTATCATCCTCACATCGCATCAGCATCTTCCTCGTTTTTATTAGCACCATCATTACAAAAAACTTCATCACCGTAGTCATCATCATCGTCATCATCATCATCTTCTTCATCGTCTTCATCGTCTTCAGCTTCCATACTCTGAAACAGCCAAAAGAATTGTTTGTTTTTGTTTAAAAGTTGTTCAGACTAAACAATACACGCATTATATCCCATAAACATTGATTGTTATAAAATGAACTATATCAGAATTTGTTCATTCGCTCAATCAGTCATTTATTCATTTAATCAATTACTCAATCATTCACTCACTCACTCATTCATTTAACCATTCATTTACCAGTTTACCCATCCATGCAACCATCTCTTTATCTTTCATGTATCTATATTCTCAATTATCTGTTAATTATACAGATCCTATGTGGATTATATGTAGACTATTCCTTAACAGTTTCTTTCATTTTTTCATTCGTTCGTTCGTTCGTTCATTCATTCATTCATTCTTTCATTCATAAATTTATTTTTCCATCAATCGATCCACTTTTTCAATCAATTATCTATCCATTATTATCCTTTCTTAATTTATTCACCCATCTTCCTATCCGGCCATCTATCCTTTCATCAATCCATTTATCGCCTTTTCATCCACTCAATCACAGATCCACATTTTGCTATTACTTATTATTTCACTAGTTTAATCAATTTACTTGCCGCTGCATCTAGACATTGCTTCTTCGTCTGCGTGTACCGTGCGTACGTGCATGCGTTTTTAATGTAGGTACACGAGTACTTATGAGTACACGCATTCGTATGTAGTCATATCTTGAACTTCTTTGTTTCTTGGTATGTACATGTACCTACAGGTATATATTTATACATAATACAAATATATATATATATATATATATATATATATATATTTATGTTTGTTTATCAGTCAATCCTCATATGATTATTTTTATCTTCCATACTGCTCTGTTTGCAAGCCACTGCTATTATTGCTGTTTTAATGTTATTATCATTGTTTCTGTTGGAGATTTTTTACGTTCTTAATTTTTATGTGGTTGTTGCTATTTCTTCAGTTTCTTCATGTTTGTCGTGGATGGTTACGTTACGATAATAATAACAATAATAATGCTGTTATTAGTATTATTATACTAATAAAAATAAGAATGATAATGAATGATAGTTGCTTGATTAGCCGCTTTTAATTGCTACTCGTCGATAGGATGGTACGAGAAACTCAAGTGTGCATGCTGATGATCTTCAGGAGGGTTCAGATGCATAAAAAGGCTTTCTTGCGAAGTTTTGTGAGTGAAGTGAACCACCCTGAAAATGGTATTATTACTACTTTTAAAGATAATTTGAAGTCTGGAAAAATCAGTGTTTTCTATTGTTTTTTTATGTTTAGGTTTGTTATTTTTTATAATGTAGCTCTTATTAAAGGCAGAACTGTTCACATGTCGTTTTGTCTACACATTTGGACTAAACTTTTTTGCCCAATAACTCCTACTCTATTGTACGATGACGTTGTTTGCAGTCGGCTCAGCACTTGTAAATTCATATACTAATTAAATAGTTCACGATTAATAACAGTCTAGAAAGGTAAATATAAATGCATTGCCTGCTTGTTTGCATTGATAACAATTTAGCATTGAATGAACGCGAGTGAGGAGGTTTGTTTTTGTTGTTGTTTGTTCGAAGCAAACATTACCTGATGATGGCTCACCTGGCCTTGAATGAAACGCCTGAGATGAAGAATGTTTATGCGTGCAACTCTTTGAGAACTATCTACCAGTTTCTGGAAAAGTTCATTATGACGGATGTTGTTGGTGTCGGTTCACAACCTTCCAAAATATAAATAAGTCTTGTAATGTATGATGACATTGCAGATAACGATGTTTTTTATAATGATATAGTTTGGGATGAAGATTGTTTCTGCGGCTTCTTTGAAGTCGATATGTTCATGTTTATAAAAAAAATTATGATAGATAACAATGAAAAATTATTAATGAAATGTTTTATGGCAAGATAATTCAAGATAATATTTTAATCTGATTTTATTGTGATTAATAATTTTGATTGGGCAACGTTATTTTATTTATAAATAAGCTTCCCATGCGTTTCGGAAATAATTAAAAGCAGTAAGGAAGGCCATCGGCGTAATGAGGTAGGTGCATTGTTCAACATTACGTAGATGACAACGAAATAACTGCTGTCAAAATTTTCAACGGTAAGCTTGATATCATTTAAAAGCTGAAAAGATTTTTTGTTTTTTTTTTTTACAATTTTTAATATTTATTTCAAAACTGGTATTTTTGTAAAAATTTGTCAAATGTTACTTTTGTGACGACCCTAGTATAAGTAATCGTTAGGAGAGATTTGCTTTAGTCTCAAAGCCCTCCATGACTAAGCTCTTGGACAGCACAACATGTGCGCATATGCATGTTTGCATGTTTACTGTGCTGTACTGCACTGTTGTGTGTATGTACTATTGTGTAAACAACCAGATTTATGTAACGATTCACACACACACACACCACACACACACACACACACATGCACACACACATTTCAACATAACGCTTAATAGCAATAAAATATTTGTTTATTATATCCAGGGTTGTGACGCCTCGAGACGATCACTATACTGTCATGACCTTGTTTCAAGACCTCAAACTTTTAGACTCGACTTGTCTCATTTTAAAATAATGTCAGTTTTGTTCTCGTTTTTTCTACTTTCTTGATAATTCTTGAAATAAGACGCAGATAGGAAATTATTTTGTTCACATACAATTTTTTAAAATCCTTTTTGATAAACTCTTCTATAAGCATACATGATTAAATATATTGTTGTAACACTTTGACACTTGTAACTACCGACACCGATAAATAAATAAATGTATATTCAAACTTAGGTAATAAAAATCCAACTCAAATCTGATTTCATTAAAAATTCTTAATGATTTTTTCAAATTTTGACGTCTCGGTCTTGGTCTCGTTTTTGTCTCAAACTTCTGGTTTTTATCCTCTGATGTCTCGAGACCTGCTCCTTGAAAATCTTGTCTCGGTCTTGTCTTGAGTCCTCATTGTCTTTGCCTTGCCTTGTTTTTAACAAATACTCTCTCGTAACAACCCTCATTTTATCATTCGGTTGTTTGATTTGATGCATTCATTCTTTTATTGCCGATCTCAGCCATCACTCAAGGCAATAATAATATAATAATTTGATAATAAGAATAACGTTGAAATAATAATCCTCATAAAAAATAGTAGCATTAAAAGTGGTAATTGAATATTAATGTTGTTGTAATAAGAGAAGCAGGAGCAGACGATGTGATGAGAACGATAAAAAATCTCGAAGCAGGTACGTGTATCTGCTTAGTTGTACGTATATTTTTATCTCCAAATGACAAAAAACACAACCAGTATTGTACTGCGATGCAAAAACCTTACAAATAATTAGCTATATTGTTCGCGTGTTTGCGTGAACACAAGACCAAATGTTTGTCTGTTTGTGTCTGTCTGTGTGTTTGCCTGTTTGTGTATGCAAAAGTTTGTATATTTGTCAGGTTATATGCACTTTTATTAATAGTTCATTACTATGCTAATAGCTTTTGAAAAAAATTATCAAAAATTTACAACCTATACATTTTATGCATGCATATGCACAACCCAATTCATTTATGAATATACTAACATGTGCGAACACATACACATGCTAATATGAAAAATCTATTATTTTTACACATTCATGCACACACACACACAAAAACACACACACAATAAGCACTTTCATGGCAATTTACAGTAACAATCATATCCAGCCATATTAAACCGCATCAGAAATAGTAACGGATTAATTAACGTAAACTGTGATTGAATAAATTAGGTATCGGCAGTACACATATAACCGCACACACATATCAACACAAGCCAACATACAACAATGTACAACCACATACAACAACGTACAAGCATACAACAACGTACAACTCATAGAAACATACAAACCATACCAAACATCCAACAATGCACACACAACATACAACAATTTATTCTTCACTAATCTTCCGTATTTTGTTACGTAAACAAACTTCTGAATTATTCGCTGAACCTTTTAAATTTAAACTATGCAAATTGAGCACATGTGTAAGTTACATGTCAATGCGTGTGTGCGTGTGTATTATTTTCATTTGAAGCCTGTGTATGTGCCAATTTGGACTGCGTATTGACCAACGTGCGCGCTTGTGTGGTTGTGTATGTTTTCTAAAGTGTGTTTTTTTGGGAAAAATGTTGATCAACTGATCAAAAATGGTCAGAAAATTTTGTAGGCGATTTTTACAAAATTTAAATTATGTAAAAATTTAATTCAATTTTGTTATTTCAATTGTAAATCTATTTGTGATTTCTAAAAGTTTGAATATTCATCATAATTTAATGACGATTTGTTGTAAGGCAATGAGCATCAAATCACCTGAAGAATAGATAAATAAAGTTAAGCAGATATGTACGAAACGAGCAGCCAGCAGATAGATAGCAGGTAGGAAGCCTCACAAGACGTTGGAGCACTTGATACCTTGATTGATATCTATCTCATTTCTTTTTTAGTTGTTCTGTGAAATGTTTATCTCATGTCATGTACGTACATGTTTCCTTGCTGGGGTGCAATTTTGTTTGTGAACAATTTGTTAAATTATCATCTAAAATAATTTCTTACATTCAAAAAATCTTTAGTAAAAAGTTGGACTTAAAGCTATAATGATTTAAAAACCATGTAAACATTTTAATTTTATACTTTAAAAAAATTTTGAATGAAAAAATGAAGGAAACACAAAGTTAATTTGCCGGCAAGTGATGTGAATAATTTTTGTTACTTTAGCTAATAATGTTGAAAAAAAGAAGCATGAAAGGTTCAATTTCTGTCACTGGGATCGTTGTGTCCATTAGATGTAGTAATGTTCGTACAAGGAAATAATGAACCTGTCATTGCTCCATTGTTCTACGTCAGCTCAATCATTTTAACATAATTATATATGTACTGAGTGATTTATGATGTTGTTGCACTACGCTGCACACACACACACACACACACACACACACACACACACACACACACACACACACACACACACACACAAACATGTAATGTTCTTCCAATCAATACGTCCTTATTAGACAGCATCAGCAGCATTATCAACCAACGAACAAACTAATTATGATGCCAACAACATCTTCAGCATCATTCCCATGCCGGAAGTGGGCGCCGGAAGTAGTTTGACTGAATTGTGCTCGGAATAAGTTTCGGACGAGTAACGTGCTGCTTGCACTGCTCTCTTTCTCTTTCTCTCTCTCTCTCTCTCTCTCTCCCTCTCTCCACTTACTCTTTGCTAATCGTCTCTTCTTATTTGCTAAATTTTGTTACTGCTTGTTTAATTACAGCGTATTTAGGCACAGCAATAATCACAACGTTATCGGCATTCTTCTTTCATATTTTGATTTTGTTGGTTAATATTTTTTGTTCCCGCATGAAGTACACGGCAATATTTTATAATTATTTTTTACAAAAATATTTTAAATTTAAGTAAATTTTCTAATTAAAAATTGTAGATAATTTTTTATTTAGAGATAATTTAAAAACTGATTTGTGGAGCATCAACATCCACCCAATTGATGTTAAAATTAATTTCCTTCTCATAACGCACGCAGATTTATTAATATGTTGTGATGTCACCCTTCACACATTTCAACAAAATGCTAACCAACTTTGACAACGGACCTTCCAAGTCTGATAACATGTCAGCAGCAGCAGCAGCAGCAGCAGCAACAACAACAACAACAACGACAAAATTGGCCAACAATAACTCCACTACCTACAGCAGCGACACAAACACTAACAACATATGTGGCATGCCCAGGACAACAAGCCCCATTGTCACTCTATTGAAGAAGAAGCGAGGTGTGTGTAAAAGACCTCGAATGTTAAATTAACAACAGAATTTATTATTTCGTTAATGCTTTTAACAGCTGTTGAGAACGCTAGTGTTCTTTCGTTATATGATAACATAGGTAATGTTGAAATGACTTTTTGATAAGATTGTTGATGTCGAAAGGATTGTACGATGAGATTGTTGATGTTGAAATGACTGTATGATGAAATTGTTATATATACATGTGTTGAGATGAAATTGAGAAAATGGTGATTATCCACAGGATCTTCCAATAAAACTCCAGTAGCAGATAATATTGTTGACATAACAATCGAAGCTACAAATGGCGCGAAGATCTATCATGACGTGAGCACACAAGAAGCTGGCAACCACGCACAACATAACAACATCACAGCAGGAAATTACATTCAGCAGGAGGGGGTTATATACAAGTTTTAAGATAATAAAAAAATTTATTAAATTTAGAAACGGGCATTTTAAAGTTAAATTAATCCCACATTGTCAGTAAAAATAAAAAATAAATTATAAGTATAAATTGTAATTAACAGGGAAAGATTGAAAAGCCAGCAAAGCTTGCAGGTTTAATTCATACATTTAACAAACTAAATACTTAATGATTTAATTTGCTTATTAAGTGAACAATCTTTCAACAACCTACCAACAGATAACGAGGTAGATACATAACTGATTAATATATATAATGTTTACAAAACAATTTTAAATTGCAGAAAATATAATTGACGCAAACAACCTAGAGCATGAGCAACAACTTCATTGGCAGAAGCAGCAGCAACAACACCCACAACAACCCCATCATCAACCACAACAACATTCACATCAACCACATCAACGAAAGCAACAACAAAAACAACACGTTCCATCTCAGCCTCTTCCTCGTTCAAAAGTCGTCATGGATGTTATCAAAGAGAACCTTGAACAGAAACCAAGAACAGAGTCTAGGCGAAAGTAAGAGAATTCACCAACAAATATCATCAACACAAACCCAACACTTTACACTTTCTATGGTGTACTTTTTATAATTGGTTTGTGCAAAAATGTCAATCTTCACCACCAAACCACCGTTGATAAATTTCTAAATAACTTTTTAGCTTCTTTGTAAAAAAAGTATATCAAGATTCATATTTGTGAGTCTATCACAACCAGGCAATTTTAACTTTTACAGCAAGTTAAAACACAATACAATTAAATTTCAATGTCAAATTTAAATATTTTCAATTAATTCAAATAATGTAAAATTCAGCCATTATATGGAAAATGATAGAATTGCAAGTTTTTATGTTGAATGACAAAAGTTGAAAAAGTTAGATACGAGCAATATTGAAATGTGTTCAAGGCTCGGGGTGATCAATAACATTTATTTTAAACATTCAGAACCTATTTGAATTTGCATTTCTGAGTTGTGTAAGTAGTTGCACTGTATTGTAAATGTAAAAGATCAATGTTGGAGGTGTATCGAATGACGCTGACTGACACTGCTGTGCAATATAAAAACTGTACAGAGATGAGCTTAAGTTAATGTTTTTGAAATGTTTCAACATCTAATATAGCGAGCATATTAGTCGTTAAAATTATATTGTTTTGGGACAAACTGAAAATTTTTTTCATATAAACTTAATTAAAACATAATTAGAAAAATGTTCGACTCTATCAAATGCATGAATATGTATAGATGTGCTGGAGTATACAGTGCAACAAAATGCTGGTCTTCATTATAAAATTTTAATTGGAAACCAGATTGATGTTTCTATAAAATGTTTATGTAATGCGTGTATCGTCTTTGCAACATTGTACCTTCTGTGTGATATTCTAAACACAAACACACAAACTAACAAACAAACAAAACAATATATATATATATATATATATATATATATATATATAATTGTTGGTAATAGACCATAATTTTTACAATATTCTATAAATTCTACCGAATGTTTGGCGTCAATATGTTTGTAGTTCGTTTTTTCGATTTTTCTCACTAAAGTTTTTTGGTGAACGTTTAGTTTATTAAAATTCAAAATAAACTTATTTTTAGAATTCATGCTGCAAATAAGGCCATATTTCGATTCCGAATGAATCATCATCAGTGCTCCTTGCTGTATATATAGGGAAATATTGACTTTGTCAAGATGAACTTTGACTATATATATATAATTATATATAACATAGATGCATATTCCATATATCACGCTAAAAAATAAATGAAATATTTTATTAACAAAAACTTGGCTTGAAGATCAAGCGAGTTAATAAAAAACTCTAAGTATATATCATCTCTTTTTATAGATATATACATACATATATTATATATATATTCTTTATATACGAAACTTTTTTCTCACTCTTTTCTCTCTCTCTCTCTCTCTCTCTCTCTCTCTATATATATATATATATATATACATTATAAAATAATGTAATATATGGTTTAAACGTTGAAAATTTGTAAACAACTACCATGTTTTTTGTGGTTCATATTTTGTCACTTGTTAAATGCTAGTCGTATCGCGTGCAGTGGTCTGTTTACAATTAGGATGTTAAGTAGATGAATGAAAGGATACTTTTGACTGTTGAATGTTTCATAACAGATTTTAAACGATGAAAATGCAACAATAATGTGGTGCAACTAATTTTTTTCGAACTATTCATCTATCGTTTGTCGGATTGCCATGTTGGAAACGTAATCTTTTTTTTCAAATTAATAAAATGTTTCACTTAGTTATTTATTTACAGTTTCACTTTTTTCAATTATTTTTAAATGAAACAAAAATTATATGAGAGATTGATGTAAGAAAGTTGAAAATGATTTCTTGTTTTTCGTTGACAGACCTTGGAATCCACCGAATGCAACTTACAGCTACAAGAAATACTGCAACGAGCCCAACAAGTTGGACAACTACGAACCTGGAACCTCTTCAGTTCTTCGACTTGACCCATTCGCGGTACGTGGTGTCGTTTGCATCGTGCTGTGTTGCTTTGTGTGCTACTTCAAAGTGCTTCGTTGAGAAAAAATATAATTTCTTTGAAAATCAATTTATTTTAGATTGTTCGATCTGGATTTATTAATCAGATTCGGTGCCAGAAATTTGTTATAGAGGTGAACCTGTTAGCAAACATTATTTTTAAAGTCTGGTTTGTTCATTCTTCAAAATGATTGTTTAAACTCCGAAGAGTTTTTTTTATCATTCGATCACTTGTCACTGCCATTTGAATGTCATAAATATTTTCCTTACTTTTCTGACTATTTCAATTTTTACCAGATTATCTGCAAATAATGTTAGTAAAGAGACTTACAATCGTTAACAACTTATTGTTAGTTGCTTGATGAGTTATTATCAGTTGATATATATAGCAATTTAACATTTAACACCAGTATTATTTGAATGCTTTAAAAATCCATTGAAGCATTTGCTTTAAGTGCGCTGTTCATTGCTGTGATACAAAATCCTTAAACCAGATCTTGTTTCAAGAAACTTTCATTCTTCAACACTATTGATAAGATATTTCTTTTCAATCATACTCATTAACGCGAAATTTTAAACTCAAGTGTCATTCAAGTAGCATTTCGTACATGATGTTTCTAAAAATTTGTTTGTCATCTGTTTAAACATTTCCTATGGTTTTTAATTTTCTTCTTTCGTTTGGTATTTTTTGAAGTTAGTTGTCTACTTGATGTCTCATTATCGCCAAAAAAATTAAATTTTGTTTCTCGCTCTTTTACATTATTTTATATTTATTTAAATATTTTTTGAATAATTATCATCTATCTATCTATATTATCATATTATATTGAAATATTGTAAAATAAATTTTTTATAGAAACAAATGCTATAGCATAATAAACTTAAACTTGAATTTAAAAAATTTTAAAAAAAAATTTAAACTTTCCCATTACATCGTGTTAATAATAATTTATGAAGAATTTTTAACAACCTGAGAAAAACAAATAAATGCATCTAATTTAATTAATTATAACGTGAATTTATTGGAAGATTGCATCAGACGTCGTCAGACCAAGCCAGAAATGTGCCAATCATTCAATTAAATGATGTGATTCACTTCTAATTACATTATTCAAACGCGTTCAGCCACTTTCCCTATTTCACTTTATCGGGAAAACGCATTAATCATCACGTTTCAGCTACGACGAATTCGAGACCTAACCAAATAATAATTGAAACCTATATTGAGGCATGACCAAATTATCAATTATTTAGAGTAGACAAAGTTTTACATGTATTAGTTTCATATAATATAATGAAAACCTATTACTTGTTGGCAATTGCAGGCGTTGTCTTACAATCCTCCCGTTGAAAAACCAGGAGACCATTGCAAATAGTTAGATTAGAGTTTTGTTGAAAAGTTCATTTTTATAATTTGTTATGTAATTTAAACCTTGAAAATAATATAAATGATTGTACATATGATCAATGATGGCATTTCTAAATTAAAAAAAACGATAAACTAAACAGTTTGGAAACAAAAACACCCAACAAGTACTGCATGCATAAGAACATTCAGAAGCCAAAGAGCATTGGAACACCTCACCACGTTTATATGAAGGTGCAACATGGTGGAGAGATTCCTATAAATGGTCTCTTTTCGCCACCTGAAGCCAAACCAGGTGATGGCTTTTTGTTTTCTAGTTAGTTGGTGTTGCAAAAGCAGATGAACAACGTATAAAACCACATTTTTCGTAAATAGTCATAAAACTTTTGTTTGTAATAATTTACAAATTTGTCAATAAATACATAGAAAAGAATTTCCGCACAAGTTGTCCCGATGACATAAATGTTAATTATTTACAAAAATAAAAATGAACTTAAAATGACACAAATAATAATTGGTCAACTACTATGCGTACCTTTACCGCAGATATTCGGCTTGCCTCTGGAACGGGCAGACGACATTCAGACGCCACCATTCATCCCAACAATCCAGCTCGAACTCACTCCAACAATCCAACTTCAACCCATCCTAACGATCTCCACCCAAGACACACCAGCTCTTCTCCGAGAAGCAATATTGTCCATAAAATTTTTTCTAATGTTAACACAAATCAATCTCTGTCAGCGTTGCTCTCATCGGCCAACGAAGACATGAGGAATCGCAAGTCCAGGGAAGAAATACACAAGGCCAGAAAAAAAGAAATGGTTCGTTTCAAATTCAAAAAAGATCAGATTTCAAAATTAAAAACTTTTAAAAACATGCAAACAATTTAATGGCTTCACAACAAATATTTCAATATTTTTACAAAAATCTATTAGTCCAGAGAGGGACAAAGTTAATGAACAGTTCATTACATCAAAATGTAGTCACTTTTTAAATGTATATTTGACCTCTTCAAAATTGGATTAATGACTTTTGTGATATACCGTGTTTTAACTACGGATTAAAAAATAATTTTCAGGAGCATGTGCTGAACAGCTTGAAAGAGAAAAAACGGTTAATGGAGATTGACGAGAACAGAGCGCGCCGACATTCCGACTTTTACAGGTATCGCTCGCTTCAATCTTGCCTGCGTCTTCATAGTTACGCTGTTTTATAATTTGTAAAATATTTTTAAAATATGTTGTTATAATAATTTCCTATGAAATAAAAATAAAAATCATGGCCAAATTAAAAAAAAACATCACGCCAAACAAATGCCGTCAACTTTTAAGACCGTTGAACGGATCAAATATAACCAAAGTATTTTTATGTAGAGATTTTATTGAATAAAACTCGATGAACTGTCCTTCAATAGTTTTACTTTACAGCATCTTTGATCCACATTCATCGACAAAATTTGACATTATATATTTGCATTTTGAAGTATTTTGTATGTAAATTTGTCATATATTTATGTAAGCTGCAAATCGTTTGTTCTTGAAACGCTGTTTTAATAGCAAAATAAAAAGTTTGGCGTTAAAAAAATTAATTTTGAATGACATCAGACACCAGAGCAAGTCTCCTGTGATCCTAGATAGATACAACTTTGACGATGTAGTCTGGAGAAGCAACACATGCACGCCAACATCGCCCTACAGATTGAGCAGAAGAGCCAGAGTCCTGTACAATTTCTATGCTAAAGATATCAAGTCAGTGACTCACAATTTCTTTGCTCGGGTACGACTTGTGATATGAATGTCATATTTTTTATAATATTTAATATATATTTTTAATTATTTTTAACATTTTGTTAACTTTGAAAAACTTGTTAATAAACTACCAATGTTTATTCACATTAAGAGAATTGACGCTGCGTAAGAACGATATAGTTCTCATTTGGAAAGCCATTGATAACAATTGGTACGAGGGTGAACACCACGGCGCCGTCGGAATATTTCCTGCCAACTATGTTCAAGTGAACTTTACAGTTATTTTTTGATATTTTTTAAAACTAAAATTTTATTTCTATATTGAGAATATTTAAATATTTTTCGTCATTATAAAACGTTAAAAATAATTATAAACTTTTATAAATTAGGTTTTGCCTTCTTCCTATTTAGATGAAACAACAGCTGCAGTTGGAGAAATATGTTTCGTGCCCTTCAGTTTTCATGCTTCGAGAAAAGGAGAACTTTCAGTACAAAAGGTCACATTTTTATTGAAATTTCAACATGACTCTACTAAAGTTGACTTTTTTAAACTTCCACCAAACAGGGAGATTTGGTTCGGGTTATGAAAATAATAGATAACAATTGGCTAAAAGTGGAATTGATAAATGGATCTCAGGCAGAAACCCTTGGTAAAAATGGTTCAAATCAAGAAGGCATTCACGGATTGGTACCTCGTACGTACGTTCAGTCATTGCATCACATCAATTCCTCGTATGCAGGTTAGCAGTTGCTAGTCTAAGGTTTACAAATTTTGTGATATTCAAATACAACTCAAAAACAAATTTTCCAAGTTTCTAAAATAGTTCAATTGTAATTAATTCTATAAGAGAAATTACGGTAATCTATATTCATTAAACTAGTTACGTTAAATAAATAATGATGAAAAATATGGTAGTCTGT
>NW_008703664.1:51963-59951 GCF_000326865.2 Helobdella robusta | reverse complement strand
CAACACAAACATGACAATAAAGACTCAACAAACTTTTCTAACTTTGAAACTAGAAACGATTTGAAACATCACAACATTCAGACGAGCGAAACTGGAGACGCAAAAGCGAACAACGCCGACACTATCGAGTCACACTCTTTAAAAAATGCTTCCGTGGCTCCGAACTTGAATGACATTCTCCTAACCACTCACAGTCAGATAGTTGACCACAACAATAATGATAACTGCAGCAATGTCGATCGCAACACGAACAGAATTACGATCCAAGTTAACAACGTTTACAAATCAGATGACGGCAAACCCACGAACGCTTTTATCTCAAACGCATCAAAAAATCTTCTAGTAGTAGAAAAAGATAACTGGCAGAGTGGATCTTTGGAGTTTCAAATAAATGCCAAATGTTTATCGCCAAAAATTAAGTTGGCATCTTGGGCAGATGAGGTGCAACATTACGAACTGTTGAATCTGCCTCAAGAACCAAATCTCAATGCCGCCAACATGCTTCCATTTGTTGAGTAAGGGTTACGTTCTTTGATAATATTTTTAAAAATTATATACATACATATACATATATATATATATATATATATATATATATATATATATATATATATATATATATATATATATATATATGCAAATTGATTTATTAAATTACTTTTAAAAGTTTTAAAATAGTTTTACAATTTTGAAATATTTTAATTTTTCAATCAGTTTCACTGTTTTTATAATTTAAATGTTACTACACAGAAAACTAATAACAGTCTTTCCATTAATTAAAAAAATTATTTTAATCGTGCTTCAGATGCATAGCCGTCCAATCCTACGAGCCACAGGACTTGGATGAATTGCATTTAACAGAAGGGGACATCGTACATGTCACAGAAATATTTGACGATGGATGGTACGTCGGTATATCGCAGAGGAGCAAGTTGTTTGGAACTTTTCCGGGAAATTTTGTTCGAAAACTTAAATAAAAACTTTTTTTTGAAACATAATTATTCAAAATTATAAAAAGTTATATGGATATGGTAAAAAAATATGTTTGAGTTATTTTAAATAAAATTAAAGAATGCCAACTTGTAATGAATAAGTCTAATTCATCTAATCATAAATGTATTATTATATTATACTGATAATTTGATTATGTATCTAGTTATATATATATATTTTTTTTTCAAGTATTTTTTTGCTTTTACTTCATTTAGTCATTCACAAATGCTAATATTCAATTTTCTCCGTCCGATGTTTGTACTTATTCAGATTATTACTTAAAGTCAAAAACTTTTCTAACAAAAATTATAAAAATAATTTTCATGCTTTGGTAGCGATTGTGAATTTGTTAACCGTAGTTTTTAACATGCACACACCTCACAACCACACACTTATACACACCAAACACCACACATACACTAACACACACACAAACATAAATATAAACAAATTTATTTATTCATATTTAGATATTATTTATGCATAAATATTTATATTAAAACACTAGAGTTTTATATAGTGGCTGTTAAAATATTGAAAAGCGCTTTCATCAATGAAAAAATAACTCGCTACGAATTACCCACATCGAATCAAATAAAATCATCATAAATAAAATTATATTCGCACAAGGCAAGAAACCTCAGCAGACAACTACAAATCATGAAAGGACCTTGAAAGACTTTGGCATCCAAACGTTTATATTTTGAAAATTTTATCCTAACATTTTCATGTGCGACAACATTTCTGTCAGGTTAGACAGTCACTCATTAGAAAGAAATTCATACAATTAGTTTCTAAAAATTAGCTTTAGGTTTTTAAGCATTGCAAGTGATATTATTATTAAGGTTATTTTAGCAACTCAATATTTGGCGGTTCATTAAAATGAATCAGAGCATATTTAAACCAAAATTTAAATTTGACCAATTCTGAACCTCAGCCCATTTTTTTATGAAACTTTCAACTGTTAGTGATTAGAAAATAAATTAAATTCTCTCTCAAATGGGTGGTTATTTTTGATAGGACAATTGAGAGTTACAAATTCTCACAAAAAATGTAATTATAATATTAATTTTAGTAATCGTAATCAAAAAAGATGAATGCATTAAGATGTTGATGAAAGAGGTAACTGTTAAACAAATAGATGTTGGAAACATTCATGAATGGTGATGTGGGTCATGTGAATCATACTAGAAAAACCTCTTTGATGAAATGTAATGTTTTTCAGAATAAATTGACATCGAAAATATAAATGAATGCAACATTGTAGATGCACTGCGCGTACATTGTATGAGAATGGATTGAAACAGGTTTAGTGTTAGAATACGAGGTTCAAATTCAAATCATGTAAACGGGCTGACGGTGCTAGATATTAATTATTTTAATTGGTGTTGTTATACATGAAGATGTGGTGAATTTAAGGTTGCAGGATATGAATGTAAATATAGTGAGAGTGCGAGATTTATAGGATGATGAGAAATTCAACTGGGTGATACAAAAGTTGCACTGCATATAAAATGAAATTCGTCATCATAGTAAAAAATGGAGGTCAATAATTCAAAGCCTTATCCCAGGAGTGACGATGGATAAAGAGTGGCATGAATGTGAATGAAACATACTTGACAACTAAGATAGTTTTTATAAAAAGTAACTTTTTCCCAATTAGCTCTAAGAACGTTGCATTTCATAAAATCCCGTCAACCGTTACCTATTTTTTTAGAAAATGGTTTACAAATTTGATACACAGCATTTTATCTAACCGTTTAGTATGATATGCATGTTAGTCAAATGCTGGAAAACATTGTCAAACACACACACACACACTCAAATAATAATAAATTATTAATAATTAGTTAAATTAATTATTAAGAAATGACTCAAAAACTATAGTGAACTGATAAATCTAAAAAAATGAAGCGTTGAACTCGTCAAGAAAGCGAGCAATTTCCGTTGATTTTGTGGGATTTGAATTCATTATCGTACAATTATTGACTTACAAGTAGGAAGTGAAAAGAAGTGTTTGATCTTAACGTTGACCTGGAAGCAGTTACGTCATTACACTGTATTTTTGCACTGCTGACGTCTCCCAGCATCAAACTTTATTGCTTCATGACGTCATTCGTTCTTTTGCTTCGGCAGATCGCATAATATGAATAGATACGATTGGGCAATTCCAGTTTAACATTCTACGCGTATAATTTAATATCAAACTTTAAGGGTCTTTCATTTAGATTAGAGATATCAGTTTTTGATTTTTGTTAGACCCTAACTTTTCTGTTTTGTAAATTTTATTTTATCATTTTACACTATCATAAATCAAAAATATGTTTCATCTATAATATTTTAACATTTTTATTAATTCTAATTACTAAGAAAGAATATAGATAACACATTCACACTCAACGAAATTTTTGATTAAGCCGAGTGTCGGTCGATAGAGCTTTCAAATTAATAAAAGTGTAATATAGGATGAAATGCGCAAGAAAATTACTTTTAAATGTTAAAAGCCACATTTGAACCGACTGTTGGCTACCAAACTTTGTGCACCAGATGTTTTTGCAAAACAGCAACAATGAAATCGAATTTCCTTCATATGTACAAAAATCATGATCGATTAAAAATTAATGTTGAGACGTAAAATGATGTTTTCATTTTCAAAAATCTTTCCGAAACATTTCTTTTATCATTTTTTTATTTAAAAAACTCAGAATTTGCAAGACGCAGAATCTGTTACAATATTATACCTACATTGAATAAAATGACTGAATAGTTAAGGGGTTACAACTGTTTTTTCAGTGGCCTACAAAAAGCAAATCTTGTGTACACATACTATGTCTGCAACGATAAATATAATTTAATTAATTATATTTCATTCAAATTTGGCCACTAGAATAATCAAATTTAGAACACTGGCCACTACCATAATCCCATTTAGCCACTACCAGTCCAGTTCAACGTTTATCCCCGGGTCGCTATTTTTCAGATTCTTGTTGATTTTGGCAGGTCATCGATTAAAACGACGAATGATTGCTTTTTATACTTTCGACGCTCTATGCAAAAAGTCCATCACCTTTTTCATGATGGGAATAAATTTGATCTACATAATTTACCAGAGAACGAAAAATATTTTCAATAAAAATATAATTGAATTATTAGACGAACATTCATCAGCATATAAATTTTCCATATATAAACAAGCGACTCATTATTTTAGGTTTTGTAATAAATTATGAAAATATATGGAGCTTCTCATTGATATAATTTATTCAATACTACGGTGCGCGCAGCTACACACAACAGAACTCGTTTTTTGTAATGGCGGACAAGTCGATGTCTACGAACAGTTTCATGTTTCCATTTGCAATTTAAGTTTTTTAAAATTGTGCGATAAGATAGTCAATAAGTAAAAATAAATAAATCGTGTTAGTTTGCTATTATTTTTTAAGAATGGTTGTCATTTTGTGTTTGTTCGCTATATTGATTTTTACAATTTCTAACAACATGAATCAACAACAGAACTCAATCCAAAAAAGTCAACAAAGCAAATAAAAATGGATATTTCAAATCAACTAGCATATGATTCTTCAGTCTTTGATTTGAAAAATTTTAACCGAAAATAAATATTTTCCTTAAATAGTAACGTAAGTGTGATATGTTGCATTGGATTGGACAGTTGGTAGTTTCAAGTTTCCTAACAAAAATATAATTTTAAATTTTTAATTAATTTAAATTTAAAAAGTGTTACTCACATGTTTATGTTATCAGTTATCACAGAAGAATTTTTATGTTGTATTTAAATTGAAAAAAGTCCAATCATGTTTGTTAGACAAACAGATCATTTAGTTTAAGTTTTTTTTAATTAATTGTTATGTAATACAATACCTTTTTTTTGTTTTACAAGTTATAAAATAAATTAGTAGTTTGTGTATTGTAAATGAATAATAATATATAATTGATTAGATAATTGCTTTCTGCTGGTAATTAAAATAAGTATATTATTTAAAAAACACAAAAATATGCTATCTTTTTTGAAAAAGAACAAATTCAATCATTAGTTTGTTTCCAATTATGTATGACTACTAAAGGATTGAGCAAGTATTCACTTCCTTGTGTACTTACCAGCTATCTCTAACTAAATTGACATACACATAATATAATTTAGAAAGGGTGTGTCTGAAATAGATTGGGCGTGGTGAAATTAGTATGTAACAAAAAAATGACTATTAAAAATGTCAATTAAGTTGTATGTTTTAGCTCAAGTTTCTTTGGGTCTTATTATTTTTTGAAGTCAACTAAGAAAGAATCAAAAAATGTTGACTGGAAGGGAAATTGCTCCATGATTATTGGCTAAAAATTATGTAAAGTTGTATGTTTTAGCTCAAGTTTCTTTGGGTCTTATTATTTTTTGAACTCAACTAAGGAAGGATTAAAAAATGTTGACTGAAGAGAAATTGCTCCAGGATTATTGGCTAAAAATTATGTAACCAATCCCAAATATTCTTACTAGTGCACTTAGAATAAATTGTTGCAACATTTGACTGTAAGTTAAAACAATGTATAAATAACTGAATCTGTTGGTACACATTTGTTGGATAGTCTAAATGTAAATCTTCGTTTAGCATCCAGAAACTCAGTTCCCCTGAGGTAGGACGTTGTTTTCTTTGCTATTAATTTTTAGAATAATTTGGGGAAAATTTTTTACATCCGGACACCTAATCTGACAACAACCATCAGTTATAAGTGGTGGGCCAAGCCTTTTGCTCAAAAACACGCAAGGCAGCGTGGATGCAGTTTTATGTGATGCCCAGGGCATGCTACATTAATCAAATGTCTCCCAATTTAATTTAATCACATTAAATTACATTTATTGTATTAAAATTAATCGATTACATTAATGTCTCCTAATTAAATTTAATCACATTAAATTACATTTATTGTATTAAAATTAATTACCATACATTAAATTCGTTCAAATAAATTCTATAACATCACTTTGACTGGATAAGTAAAATCATTTCACAATACTTTCCTTTGACTGATTAAGCATTTATATATTGTCTTTATCGTACATGCAATTATTTAGACAAAAGTGCGAGTTCACATATTATATGTAAATTTAACATTAATACAACTATCAAGTCATTTCAGCATATATACAGCATCACAATGAAGAAAATACAAAACAAACAATGATAATATATCATAAATTGGTATATAAATTATCATAATATGGTACATCATATACCATAAATGTCTCATAAAATATTGCAATGTTTCATAATGATCAGTGACCAAAGCAGTACAATAGCAGCATTACCACTATAAAAACGATCATCACAATCACTGACCCTTTGAGAAGAATTCCACAGGGTGAATGCAGCCCCTGCAGATTTTTCTTCCCAGCCACTGCCAGCAGCACCAATTTGTTTGATAGTAGTTGTGTATATTATGGTTCAAGTATTTGAACACCAACACACACATTTAAAAAAAACGATTTTTTTTTAAACCAACAACTAGGAAAGACTCTCCAAGTCTGATTAAATCAAACCTGTGATGTCCAACAAATTATATAAATTCTATTCCAAACTCTAACATTCTGAACCCTAACATTCTGAACCCTAGCATATGTTTGTTGATATTATTAAGAGATAATCAAGAAAGTGAAAACGAGTTGTTTATCTAGCATAATGAGGTCATTGATGTCATATTGAATAAAATTATCATTATAATGTTTAATTTCCATTATATTTTCGGCAGTTTAAACATGATTTTAAAGCATTGTATTATCCTACACTTCATTATAAATTTAGATAAACCAACCATTGTTATATAGCCTTAGTGTGCTAGGAATAATATATAGATATGTATTTATAAAGTTCATATGATATTTGATTCTATTTATTAGCTGATTGCACTAACTGTAATACCTTTTTATTAAACCTTTTCAGAGCTTAGGAGAGAGTTGTGAATGAAGCACATTTCAGTAAAGATGATAAATCGCTACCATGAACTCACATGAAAACACAGTAGATTTTCAGGAGAAAATTATCTCACTGTATGTTTTTCTTTTTGTGTTTTCACATTTATAGGCTTGACACTTTTTTACACAAAGTGTTGTGTCAAAAAATTTGGTCATTTCATCATAGTACATGCTCAGAAACTAAAATTGAGCTCTGATGATTTAAAGGAACAAGGAGTGGTTTAAAATTATTCTGTGATGATGATATTTATATCATGCTCATAGCACACACACTCTTATATTTTTATAGATTAACATACACATTGATAATTTCATGATGTTGCCATGGAAGAAGAGTGTATTGTATTGAAATTAAAATCACCATGTCATTTCTATATTTCATGTGTGGTTATTTATATTAGTGCATAAACATATTTCAGCACATTTTAGTGTTAAAATTTTGTTGCTTTTATAATTGATAATGTGGTATGATTTTGTTTCAATTTTGTTTTAACTTTGATTATTATAGTTTCTTGTTAGCATAAATTTTTAAATTGTATAAGTAATCTTCTTTTCACATTTATTTTATCACTGTACCATTTTTTTGTCCCAGTCATTTAAATAAACACCAATTACTAATATTAACAGCAAAACTATATTAATTGTTACAACAACACACGTTTAGACGGCATTTTCCCCGAGATCGGGGGTTGCCGTTTGGCTACCTATGATGAAACCGAAATACCCCTCGACGCCATCCACATCTGTCACTCGCCTCAGTATCACGCAACCCCGCTTTCACCTTGTCCTTCTCCACCTGCTCTCTCCATCCCAATCGCGGACGACCCCTTCCTACCACTCCTTCAACCTCGAACTCCAACGCTCGCCTAATCCCGACCCTTTCATCCCTTCTCAACACATGTCCATACCACCGCAATCTCGATCTCCTTATCAATGTCACAATGTCCTCATTCAGTCCCATCATTGACATCAGCTCTGTACTACTCCTCCTATCCTTCACTTTAACCCCACACATCAC
>NW_008703664.1:14350-51913 GCF_000326865.2 Helobdella robusta | reverse complement strand
CCGTCCTATTAATCACACCATGAACACATTTCTTACATTTGAACGTGCCTTCCATCTTTTTCAGTGCCCCCCTCAAACCACTACATCTCTTATGCACCCATTTCTGATATCCTATACACAACACCGAGTTAGCTTTCACTCTCCTGTCACATACCCCACAGGGGTCTATTTTACCTATCACTCGCTCCCCACCTTCCCCACTCACCATTACCTTCGTCTTACCAATATTAACTTTTAACCCTTTCTTTTCAATAACACTTTTCCATCTGTCAAATTTTAACTGCAAGTCTTCCATGCTATCAGCCATCAAGACTAAATCATCTGCATAAAAAATCTCAAATAACAACCCCTCCATTATGTTTCCACACACAACATCCATCACAATTGCAAACAAATTTCACACCCCTATATGGCCCACAATCTCTCACATCTCCTTCGCCCTTATACAACGGCACCAACACACTGTGTCGCCAATCCTCAGGTATACCTTCATCATCAAACATACTGTTAGCAATTCTCATCATAACTTCAATTCCTATCACCCCACTCGCTTTTATATGTTCTGCCGCCACTTCCGAAACCTCTGTAGCCTTACCTAGTTTCATTTCTCTAACTGCTTTCTCTACTTCCTCCATCGTCACCTTCTCTATAGGTCCGTGTGTGACCGCGGATTCCACATCTCCATCCCACTCATTCTCTTCATTCATCAACCTTTCCATATGAGCTTTCCACACCTGAGCTTTTTCCTCCTCATCTATGCAAAACTTGCCAGATCCATCCCAAACACATCCATTCCCTATAACATCTTTCCTATCCCTCATTGACTGCTTTGCTACTTTGAACATTTTCCTCGAACTCACATCAAATTCCATTTCCTTCATTAACCTATCTGATGCTTTCGTCATTGCAGTTGCCACTGCCTGTTTTGCAACCTTCTTAGTCTTCCTATACTCAGACTCCGCTTCCTCCGTCATGTCCCTTCTCCATACCCTAAACCTCTCCTTTTTGACTTCCAAAACCCTTCTTATATCTTCATCCCACCACCATGTCTCACCATGCCTACACCTTCCTTTCGTCCATCCACATACTTTATCTGCCGTAGCCAACACACAGTCCCTGTATCTCTCCCAAACATCTCCATCCTTACCACTCTCCCAATTTTCAGCCACCTTCACTTCAAATGCCTTCCTCACCCCTGCATCCTGCAACTTCCATGTCTTTCTCTTTGCCACAAACTTATCCTTCTTCCTCCTCCCCATTTCTTTTGATGTCACATTCATCACAACCATACTATGCTGCAACATACCAGGTATCGCCTTCACATTCTTCACATACTTCCTATGTTTGGCCCTTACCAATATATAGTCTATCATCGTATGTTCCCCTGACCTATAAGTAATCAATCGCGCTGGTTCCCTTGTGAACCAAGTATACCCCACCACCATGCTATGTGCATCCGCCAACTCCAACACTCTACGCCCTTCCTCATTCCGTATACCATATCCCCATCCCCCATGTACACCTTCATATCCGTCTGCATCCGCCCCCACATGACCATTCAAATCACCCAACAACACCACAAACTCATTCAACCCCGCTTGCCCAATCTCGTCAGAAACATCATCATAAAACCTATCCTTCTCCTCTTCCTTCCTACTTTGTTGCGGAGCATATCCTGATATCACCCTCACTATTACTTTTCCAAACACCATCACCACCACAATTACATTCTTTAATTAATTAAATTAAATCAATTAAATTCTCCGCCTCACTTCCAACACCTTCTCCACCAACTCTTCTCTTACCATCACACCAACTCCTCCAGTACCATCATCCCCCTTCCAGCACAACTTATATCTTCCACCTTTAGCCCCCACAAACCTTGTACCCTCACCCTTCCATCTGATCTCCTGTAATGCAGCCACGTCAACCATTCTCCTCTGCAGCTCCTCCACCACTTCCAAACTTCTTCCTGTCAACGTGCCTACATTCCAGGTACCAAACCTCCAACCCCTTGGTCTACAAGTAGTCCTTCCATCTATAGTGCCTTGCACCGCCACAATATAGAGTGGGGTGCCAGTAGCCAGACCATCCACAGGGCCTTGCACCACAACCCCATGGACTGGGTCTCCGGAGGTTCTTCGCACCCTCTTCTGCCGGATACTGAGGGCCATTGTTATTTCCGTCATCATAAGTATTATTTTTGGCTAGTTTTTACGCAGGACGCCCTTCCTTACGCAACCACAGTTATAAGCGGTGGGCCTAGCCTTTGATGATCTAACATCACTCACAAGGCAGTGAGGGTCAGTTTAATGTCATAACCAGGACTAAAACTATATTATTTGTTAACAGAATAATTTTATTAAACTACATTGCATTAAATTATTTTCTGTTGGCTTATGCCAGGCTATGTTTATGTTAAAACTCTATGAGGAGACATTATTGTGCCAGCTTTTTATACTATGTTAATTAGAAGCTTCTATTATTATTATATTTTATTATTCTATTCTTAAGCTTTTATTATCTTCCTGGGTACAGTTTTGTGTTGAGGTCACACTTGATTTGAGTGTCATCTGATGTCTAAGGATTCATCAGCGGTGGGTGTTTCTTTCTGTCCACTGAGTAAATATTCTATTAATTGAATAATTTCATGATGAAGAGTCAGTAAAATGTTGACTTCTGAAAACACTCACCTGCTGTTCATTATATTATAAAATTTTCGAATTTGGCGAAATTACAAGAACGATTTTGTTTAGTTAAAAAACATTTATCAGATATTGATTATTATGAATGCTATGTTTTTTTAAACAAAATTGAAAAATATCATTTACAATTTCCAGGTAATAAATTCATCCTTTCAATGATGGTTTTAGTTTAGAAAAACGTAAGATCTGTAAAAAAAATAAAGAACTTTGAAAATGTATAGGCTCTAAGTACGGCTGGTAAAAAGTTTAAATAGTCATTGATGAAGCTTGAAATAACTTGGAAGAAATTTAAAGAAAAACAAAAATTCAGTTCATAGTGTAGATCTAATTTGTTAAATTTAATCAATTTATTTGAATGAATTGAATGATATTTAATTCATTTGTGGCCTGCTAATCTATTTAAATGTATAATCATTTGATTTCAATAAGCTTCTATTCAATCAAACACTAAACACTCAATGAAATAAAGTTTTTTAGATTTATTGGTTAAGCATGAGTATTATAATAATAATAGTTCAAATTTACTTTTTTATTTTGAAACTTTAATATTTTTTTTCTATTTGATGTGTTGTGAATTGATTGATTGGATGGTTGATTGATTGAGAAAACTGTCGTTTTCCTTTGTTTATTTTATAAAAAAATTTTATTAGTATCAAAATCCTGAATATGGTTATGGTTAACAATGCTGTTATTCACTGACAGCTGTTGGTTAATCTGAAGAATTTTTTTGGATAATTTATTTTGAATTTGTATATTATATAATTATTATGATTATGACGTTTATATTGTTATATTGCTAATGGTATCAATTGCAGGAATATACTTAGGTAGCTGATTGTAATCAAACTTGTTTAGTGATCTCAGATAAGTTTAGATAGGTCATCATCTCTTTGACTTGTGCTTGCAGATGTTCATGTGTTTTCCCCACTGTGTTGCTTATTTGCCTAGTTTGTGAATTAATTTAACTTTGAATTTCGCCAGAGAGAACAGCTCCTCAGGCCGATCATTGGACAGTAGTTTTTTTATGGAGGGTTTGGCGGATTTCATAACAACTTCGCTGAGCCATTCTTCGGATTCACTGATGAATAAATCTAGGAGCTGTAATGTTGGCAACAGCATCAACTACAGCAACAGCAACTGCAGTAACGTTAATGACGGTTCCACGTCATATGATTCTGCTTCTCATATGCCTAGTAATCTTGGGCAGCAAAATAATAAAAATGCAGGTTGGTTTATGAGTTGTTTTGTTTTTAATTTTAGTTGTAGGATATTTATTCGGCTTCTCAAATTTCCATTTGTGGTTTCATATATATATATTTTTAATATTTTATATTTCATGCTTTCCTGTAAGTAAAGCCATATATGCATATATAAATAGATGGATATGTGCACACAGCGTGCGTGTGTTTGCCTATGCGTGTGCGTGTGTGTGTATGTACAATTTTCCCTTGAAGTTCAGTTAAAAATATGCATTATGCCTATCTGAATTTTTCAAGTGATTTGATTCAATGTAGCTCTATACTTGGTTATGTTCTTTTACATTTTTTCAATTTTGTACTTAATTGTGTTTGATCAATAATTCTAGTAGGTAATCTTATCAAATATTTTAATGCCATAATAATTATTATTATTCTTTTTTCATTACAACTTGAAAACTGTTATAATTACTGCAGTTGTTATGTGTTTCATAGGGGATGACTATTTTAATAGCAATAATGTTTATTGTGACCACAATGTTCACTTTGAATAGCAGTTTTTTTATTGATTAAATCTCTACCTAACATATTTAGTCTTTTCACATAGTTCATGAAATATGACATATTTTTATTATTTTTCTACTAATTCTGATTTTCAGTACTTATAGAAAATTAGGCTTACAACTTTGTTTTTGTTTGCATGTTTGATGTTGTTGGCAAAGTAACAAAAGTTTTTGGTTATCTAAATATCTATTAACGTGGCATCTATTTTGTTTTTGTTTCTTTTTTTATCTTTATATATATGTATCTGTTCTTGCATGATTTATGGTTTTGGTTAACAAAATCATCCTGTATATTTTTTAAATATTAATTATATTTGCTATTCTTCACACTAAAAGCTTGGCTTTATTATGTTGGTAAAATTTGCTTAGATCACATAACACTGCTGGCAGGTTATGTTGTTGTTGTTTTTCTTTGCAAATATTTCTTTCTACATTGACATCCTACTCCTTACTTTTTATATGGATATTTCATTCCATTTCATTGTTTCATATCACCCAATAATATTTTCGATTGATGAAATGTTTTTCTAGGTTTTATAAACTCCATTTTTAGTTCAAGTATTTTATATAAATATCTCTCCATAGAAAATTCGATATAAAATAAACGATGCAAACATGACCGAGATGGTGACCTGAAGCAAGGTGACTTCCAATTGGAATGTATCAAACGTATAAGGCCATATTGCAGGGACAGATAAATAAAATGTGATCATAAATTTGGGAGACAAGGGAATTGTAGTTCAGATTAGAGGAGATGTATGACTGCTACCCTTCCTAGCATCATGGCATGGCATGAATATTGATGAATACTCCTTCTTATTGTACTTTCTACTACTAGCATTTATTTCTTTTGTAGTAGTGACTGCTGTATTAAATTACCCTGTCAGATTTATTATTAATACAAGCAGACATGTATTTAAATGATTACAAAGAAAAACATCTAATGTTTAGTTGGTCTGGGTGTTTTTTTGCATTTCAAATTATTATGATACATATTGATTTATTTAACCTTCATGCATTTCCGTTGTTGTGATGTTCATCTATTATTCAAGTGTGTATGCATTGTAAATATTCTATAGTTTTTCAGAAAGAATTTTATGATGGTTTAATGTTTGAAATTTTGAATAAATGTCAGGTTTACAAGCCACAATGTACATAGCTATACATTATATAATGTGCTGTTAAAATGTTAAAGTGTTGCAAACTGGCAGTAGTCATAATCAAAGTGACACTATTCACATTGTAACATTGTTTTGGGTTAATGACATGCATGCATAAATAAATAAATGCATGCACATGTGTATAAATAGATGATTGAATAAATAAACTTATATACAATGTGTATATGTATATTTTCTTCATTTGTGGGGATGTTTGTGCGTTTGTGTGGGCTTGTATTTTAGTGTGAATGTCACAAACTCCAGGGTCTAACAAAGTGTTCATGAAAAAGGTGCTTAAATATATATCCAGTTTATTAACAATAATGAAAACAAATCAGTTGAATTTCAATAGTTTGCAACTTTGATATTTTATATTTATTGTTTCAACTAATTAAAAAATTGTTATAAGCTGCCTCAGTAGTCACAGTCATATTGTAAACATCTATGTCAATGCTGAGAGCTATGATTGTTCATTCATTCTTCCTCACTCAGCTTTTCAATAATTGTTACTTACTAAAGTAGATTAGGCAAGTTATGAAATCAAGTTTAATTAACATTGTACATAGTGTTGAAAATTTTCAGCATTTTTTTTCACCGTGACAATTTGTCATATGAAAAATAATTTTAAAAATGATTTATAATAATGCAATTAGGAATTATTCAAATTCATAAATTTTAAACCCTGTAAGAAAAACAGAATTAACACAAGCACCCTGTGGCTATACTTTTCAGCATGATTGTTCACAACAGCAATTTTATTTTTTTTTATAGCTTGTCTACATTTTATCAGACAGTTCGCTAATAAACTGCATTAAAAACACTATTTTAAAAAATATTTATTAAATTGTGAAGGAAAAAAAACTTTGAGAATGCATTTACGATGTGATTAAAAAATATACATTTATCATTTGTAAATTCAGCAATTTAATTTTATGGAATAACTATTCATCATTATTTTTTGTAAAAAGAGAAAAATCAAGTCTTATATTAATCATAAATTAGTTAAGTTTATGCATGTTGTAGACTTCTTCCAAAAATTCATTTTGCTGCAGAGATGTCTTAATGTTAATATTTATTTTATTCATAATTTTACTTTATTCACAGATGTTGATGTTTGTATCATTTAACTTAACTTCTGCTGTTGTGAAAATTTTTTATTAGTTGTGTTCTATATTCTGATGGACAGATGTTAAATTATTTTTCTACATGTGTTTAATTTAAGGATCTACTTACAGTTGCAAAGACAACAAGTGTGGTTTATTTAAAGTTTGAAATGCTGGTGATGTTTTTTTTTTAGAAAAGAATAGAGGTGTTTTGAAAATAATAATTGATAAATATTTTGAGAATAATTAATTTCCTCCTTCATTGTTAGATGGCAGTGGGGGTGGTGATTTGATGGACGTGGTTCAACAGAGGGAGGTCTCATCAAGCAAGCCAAGTCCATCGTCACTGCTCAATCACAGTCTCGTTGGACCTCTTCTTCTTCAGGTTTTTATTCATCCTTCTATCATATTCTATCTATCTATCTATCTATCTATCTATCTATCTATCTATCTATCTGTCTGTCTGTCTGTCTGTCTGTCTGTCTGTCTGTCTGTCTGTCTGTCTGTCCGTCCGTCCGTCCGTCCGTCCGTCCGTCCGCCCGTCCGTCCGTCCGCCCGTCCGTCCGTCCGTCCGTCCGTCCGCCCGTCCGTCCGTCCGTCCGCCCGTCCGTCCGTCCGTCCGTCCGTCCGTCCATCCACCTATCTACTTATCTATTTATTTCTTTCATCTTTTCATTTCAAGCATCTATTGAAAAATTTCCAATTAATAATCTTTCTTTTTTAAACAAATCTTTTTAATTAGAAAAAATATTGCAGAATAACCTTATGTTGTGAATCAAATGTATGTGTTTTCCATGCTCATCATATGTGCTTGAAATAGATAAAAATATAGCTAAATCTATCTAAGTTTGTAAATAAATAAGTAAACACCCAGATATTTATATTATCTACTGATTGTGTTACTTTTTAACACACAAATACTGCAGTTAAACAAATTGCAATCAATACTTAATAAACTTATTTATTTCTGTTTAAATTCTCAACACACACAGCCACACATGTGTTGTTCACTCAATTATATCAGCATATGTAGCTACATGTACATGTTGTACAGTGTACATTATTTGATCATACACTTTTGTGTATCAACATCAGCAGGCATGTACCTACAGTTATTCTTCTAACTTTATGCTCCCTTGCTTTGCTCCATCTACTGCATTGAATAACTATTTTCTTCTCATTTTATTCATTACTTTTAAAAGATGTGTTTAAATACTTATGTACTTATGCATATGCATAAACCCACAATGGTTAGTGTATGTGTTTGTTTATGTGTGTGGGTGTGAATGGGTGCGCGTGTGTGGGTGGGGGTTGGTTGGATTGTATGCATGTGTATCCTGCGTTGTTTAATTATGAGATATGCATCCCTTCAAATATTTGCAATAATTTTTATTTGTTCAATTATCTCTGCATTAGTTTTTCATCGTTTACACTTTATTAATAAATTTCATCCCTTATATTTCAGCCAGAATAAAAGATTAATAAAAACATGTGCATACATGGTTGAATAATTTATCAAATATTTTCTGACAAATGAACGTTTTTCATAATTTCAGTATAATAAACGTGGAAATATAATATTTAAACAGGCGTTGGATGGCTTTCTTGTGATTGTTGGCACAGACGGAGTTATTGAATTTGCATCAGAGAACATTGGTGTCTACCTCAATTATTCAGCTGTTAGTTTTTATTTGTTCATCTTTTTCATGTTACTTTACTTCATTCTGTCTTCATTGTCTTCTAAATAATTTATTAATTAATTAATTAATTAATTAATTAATTAATTAATTAACCTGGTTGTATGTATGCATTGGCATTGACATAAGTATAGTACATATAAATTAGTTTTATATTTATTTGAAGATTATTTAAAATTTAATAATAATCTACTAAAATTGTTAATTATTTGTACCAGCGTTTCATTTTGTTACTGTGATTTTATTATAATAAGTTTAATTAATATTTTCTTCAACTTGAACTTTGATTTGCTTTATATGAGGTTACACACTGTGTTATTTTCTCTTTAATTTCTCATTCTGTGTCTATACTATGATTGGCAAGTTATTCAATCTCCTTGTCCTCTGGAATTCTGTGAGCAACATCTGGTTCTTTTTAAAATTTAGGAAGTTCTTCAGTTTTCTTTCTAAGCATTCATATCAATAAAATTATCTTCTGAGGTTCTTTGTTCTTTTCTCTTTGTCCCATCATATTCCATGATTATAATTTCGCATTTCAATTTAACCTTAATCTATTTTGCCTTATTTAATTATTTAGGGATTTTCCATGTATTTCATAATTTGTGTTAGATGTATACGTATAGGTAGTCTGCTATTCTTTTTGACTAGAACAAAAAATTATTGAATTGTTTGTTGAATTCTTTTAAATGATCAGTGTTTATTTTTTTAAATGTTGCTTCAAGTTACAAGTATAACACTTGGAATCTACCTCACCATTCACCATAAAATTTAATTAGTAGTAAAATAATTTATTATCTAAAAAATGAAAATGCATTTGTACTGAGACATTAATGGAATGCTACACTCACAGCAGGTGTCACATACTAAACAGTTGTTAATCTTTTTAGACTATTCCACCACAAAATAAGCTGTCATGTAGGAAAAAAACTCATGCAGTCACGTTATTGTAATCATTAACGTTTTTTAAATCAGCAACTCTTTATTTAACGTAAAAATTGGTTACTAAAATAATATTTTGTTCAAGTTTTCATACTAAAAATATCTTTCCCACATGAAATTATGTTTAAATGCATTGTTTTCTCTGTAGATGATGAAGATGTCTGCTCATTGGAATAACATTTGGTTTTAATTTAATTTGTTGGTTTGCATTAGATCTACGCATTACAGAATATTATTTCCAACATAAATAAATGAAGTTAATGAACTTTATTAGCTTAACATCATGTTTTATTATATGTGTATGTAAATGTTCTTTAGAATAGAAAGTTCATCATGTTAAATTATAATGTTAGACTTTGTACTGTTCATTTATTTTACATAATTAATCAATTAACATTCAAATAAGACTAAGATAGTAGTACATTTATGCTATGTTTTTTACAAGCTTGGTTGGCAGCAGGCTTCAAATGTAATGATGTGATTTAATGATGCTGATAGAAGGCTTTTGTAATCACTGAAACAATGTGTGCACTTCATTGTTTGAGTTTGTTTCAATTTTTTTCTTCAGTTTAATCATTCAGTGGAAAAGTTTTCAAGTTTATGAGATAATTACGCATAATATTATCTCTTTTGTTTTTTGGGCTCATCTAGATATATAATTATTTATTAGGAAATTAATGATAATTGTATGTATTTTAATTGGATAATGAACTGTTTGTAATGAGAATGCATTTTATTGAGTTGTACATCTGTTGGCATGCATGCATTCATATTACCAATTGGCAGACACAGAAACAAAAACCTGCTGAGAGTCACACACGCATATGAATAAGCATTTCCATCAAATGTAGTATTGCTCTTGCAGAATAGAAGCCAGGAAGTCTTGATTTCATTTGTGGAGGAGATAGATTTGATCAACAGAATTTGAAGTTTTCTAGATGTCACAACACAGTTTCTAATGATCCAAGGGCGTTAAAATAGCCGCATCCCTGCTGAAACGCCGTTAAGCTGCAAAAAAAGGATAAGCATTTGAGAGAATTTTTGTCTGCAAAGATATTTTCAGTGTATCAAAAAAGCCATTCCTTTTATGTTAATATTCATAAGTATCAAACAGCACACACAAAACATCAGTGAATGCATGTGAAACCACTTATCACACACAATGCATATAGTAAGCAAGCAGGACCAGTCCCTTTAACTACATCAGGATTCGGATATAATTCTACCGGAACTCATTTTGTCTCGTTTTTCTATCATTGCTTTCCATACTTATTCTATTAGATTTAATGTCAATTTCTCATTTTGAAATAGAATTATGTTTTGTTTCGAGAAATGGCAATGTGAAGATTTTTTGCATATAGGTTTCAGCTCGAGGAAATGGACATAGCAGGGTCCACATTGCTTATCTCGGATGCGATCAAGTTGCTTGGGGTCACTTTTGACAGACATCTAAATTTTGATAAACACATATCAGAAATCGTCAGATCCTGCAACTATCACCTCTGTGCAATAAGACATATTAGACATATGATTATATGTGATGTTGCTGCTGCCCTTTGCAGATGTTTGATCCTTTCTAGATTAGACTACTGCAACTCCTTATTGTATGGGGCCTCGCGTGCATCTGTCAGTAAGCTACAGACTATCCAAAATAAAACTGCTAGACTTATATTTAATAAACCTCCTCGTTTTAGTTCTCCCATTCTCTTTCCAATGCTTCATTGGCTTCCAATTTCTGCTCGAATCATCTTCAAAATTGCAGTCCTTACCTTCAAAACCCTTTAATTAAAATCCCCAACATATCTATACGACCTCATATCCAGACATGAACATACCAGATCACTCCGCAGCAGCTCAACAGGTTTCTTAAACTTTCCCGTTGCCGGATCCTGCCTGGCTGGCCGCGGTTTTCGTCACGCTGCTCCGTATGTCTGAAATGCGTTACCTCCTGAGTTAAGACAATGTTCCTCGTTGAGTCTTTTCAAAAAGGGATTAAAGACTCATCTTTTTAACGCGGGCTCCGGGCGCCTCTGAAGCAGCTGTGTGAATGGGCGCTTCATAAATGTTTATATTATTATTATTATTATATAAATAACTGTAGAGTTTTTATGTGAATAAAATAATAAGGAAATGTTTTTAGAAGGTTTTGATAATTAACTAGATTTAGATGAAATGTTAATCTTCTCAAATTAGCAAGGATATTTAGATGAAATGTTAATCTTCTCAAATTAGCAAGGATATGAATGCATGCTTAAATCATTAATTATAGCCAGTACAAGTACTAGCATTCAAAGTTGTGCCTTTAAAATACATATAAAAGATGAGGACAATTCAAAATGAAATATGGTTGGATGAATGTTCAGTATTTGTTGTTTTGACATACATATACTTCATGCTGAATAATAGAGATTTGAAGAATGTATTGATCTCTGCAGTAATTAATTTACATTCTAACATTTCACATACAAAGAAATGTCAGTAGAGAGCTTTGTGCATATTTGAGAGCTGTGTATGTCTTAAAGTCCTGCACGTTTATACTGAAAGTTGACAATGCGCAACGTTGAATCTTACTTTGCATTGTTTAAGGCTGCTTGCTCGTTCTTTGTTTTCTGCTCAAAATCTAAATGTTATTATTATGCTTCATCACAGTTCAAGTTCAACAGTATTGAGATTCGATTGGCTTTATTTATTCATTTATTTGATCATTAATTCGGCATTAGTCATGCATTAATTAAAGTTTATTTCCCAAACAAACTTGTGGCTTTCTGTTCAATATTTCTAAACATTTTTAAGTCCACAAAAAGTTTTTTTCTAATTTGGACTGCAAGTAAAACCTGATAGTTAGGTCACCTGATACATTCAGGCAATGGGTGTTCATCTTGATAGATTTATTTTGAAGCTACCTAGTGCCAGTTGTCTTTAAATGCTCTGGTGATAGACATATATTGTTTTAAGACTTTCCAACCTCAAAATATAAAATAAAAGTTAACACATTTCATAAGTAAATGGAGATTTTTTAAATATTATATGGATCAATATAGTTTTAACAGTTTTTAATGATAATCAATTATTGCATGGTCTCTTACATGTCAACATATAAAATTCAGGCAAGTTGTTTATTCAGTGAAGATGTAAAGAGACTAATTAAATAAGGTTCATGAATTTACAATGAATAATAACAAAAACTTATTTCAATTTTTCAGAAAATAAAACGGTTTTCTATTTATTAAAAATATCAAATAAATTTAATTGCCTTTTTGATATAAAAATTACATTAAAATGTTTATTCCACACTCCAAAAACTTTTTTCCATTGAAAAAAGATTGAAAAATATTTTGATGCACACTAACTGGGAAGTGTAATGTTTATGATCTTGCTACAGTTTGTAGTTCAAATTCAAATTGGAAAAAGTGATATTTTTTGGACTAGCCCAATGTTATCTGTTATTTATTATCGTTGAAGAATGACATATTGTGCCAGGGAAACAAACGGTTTCAATATCTCTGTTTAGAATTATTTTTTATGTTTTGTTGTCATTCAGAGGAATAATTAATAATGTAATTAACTGGTTAGAATTATTATAAATACGGATGTAAAGCTGTATTTGATGCTTGGATTACATTTTTAATACTACTCACACACACTCACACATACACACATTTTCTGTTGACGAATACTTGGGGCTTTGTACACAGTCCTGGAAAAATATTAGAAAAAATAAATGTACATAAATTTAGAGAATCAAACATTTTTTGAAAGTATAATTGACTCTGTTAGATATTAAAGGCTTATTATTTAAGTTTTTTTAATTTGTTGTAAATGCCAAGTAACTAATGTATTTTTAAAATAAACGTATTATTGAGCATATGGTGAAATAAACATGTTCATGAAGCTAGCTGATGTTTTGTTTGCCTACTCTTCAGTTGTTTTTTAATTGTATTTGTTTGATTAAATTTTTTTTTAGATTGCTACATTTACTTTTTAAAGTTGATCATCACTTATGACCTAATGCTTCTCACATATTTTATAAAATTTAAGCAAATCCTAATCAGTTTTGCAAAGTTGAAAAGTTATAGATTCTTTGATTTTTCTAAATTTTTTTGTGGTATATTAAAAGCTGTGCAGCATGTATGTACAGTACATAAATAGCACTAGCATCTACATCAACTTTTTCAGCCCTTTTCTCATTAAGTCATTCAATTGTTTCCTATGATTGTTTGCACGAAATATACATACCCAGGCCAACTTATTCTACTATTTTTAAAATATAATATATTTGATGAAATTTTTATTCAATCAAATATATCTGATAAAACTTGAATATCCTTCAAAGACCTTCTGGAAAATGTTGATGGTTTTATTAGGTATACTTTGATGTTCACTGCTGTTGAAATGATAATTTTTTGGTATTTTATGCAGTATTGGCTTTTTGTGATTTAAATGTAATTTTGATTGTCAAAAAGTCAATTGTGAGTCAAGTGCTCTCTGTTCATTAATCTGTAGTGTTGTTTCAAATGTTTAGCAATCTTACATACATACTTTTCTTTAAATTCTTAAAACCACTTTCAATACAAATCATTCCAATGATCACCATCATAATCATTTTTTGATCCAATACATTGAAATCATTGACGGTCCGATAAAACATTAACGAATTTAGCAAAGGGCATTTTCATTACTGATTTTCAGTTTACTTTCAACCTAACAGTATTTACTAACTTTCTATCTCACCTCATGTTTGACTTTATTGAAAATTCTTGAAGGGATTGGCAAAACTTATGGCTCTAATCACAACTGAACTTCAGCTGTTAAGTGGATCATTCAGCACTAGACCATTAGAGAGAATTATTTACATACATTACAGGATACAAGTCTTTTATATATAGATATTTATTTAAATTTTTAATTTTTTGCATGTGTTTTTTAAACTCTTGTTTCTGTCAGCCTACTATCCATATACTTACGCTTTTGCTATTAATTATTATATGAAATAATTTTTTGTTTTACTTGCGTACACACTTTCAAAAATCATTTTTTCGAAAATTTATGTTAAAAAACTTGATGTAAAATTACAGGAAGAACTGATGAGCAAGAGTATCTATCAGTACCTTCATCCTACTAGTCATCAATTTTTTAGCAACTGTCTTGATTCACTGAAAACTGGCAAGTTGCCAGAATTCATCAACAATAGAAACTTTTCATTGGACACTAGATTCAGGATCAACTGTGCTGGTTGGTTGGTCGCTTGCTTGCTTGTTTGATGTCTTTCATTTTATTCTTCAATGTATTCTAATTTTTAAATTTTGGATTCATGGAACTAAGTTTTTTGAACTATCAAATTTTTAAAGTTATTTAACGAAAAATGAAAGCCTATCCAATTATTCTTGGAATCTCCTTTGTTTTGTAATTTTATTATTAACTTCGAACTTCAACTTAATTTATTCTTTTAATTTTCTTCCTCATTCAAATATTCATTTTAGAAAAAATATCTGCATTTGATTTCAATCAAAAATAAAAGTAATGCTATGTGACGTCAGATGATTGACTGAAATATTTTTTCTTATTAAATTTACACAAGTACCTTTGTTATATTGCTTCCATCATATTAATGATTTCTTCATCAAAAGCTTCAACCTATCTGTCTTAAATAATCATTGCTATGTATTTTATTGTGCTGTGTTGTGTTTTTTGATTTGTAAAGCAGACTTCAAAATCGTTTTTTACACATTGAAATAAAATTAGACGAGTTGATAAATCTGGTCTCTTTTAAGGACCATAAAATTTTATTGTTGTGAATAAGTTGTTTCAATTTAGCGCATGATATTATAGTACTTTGTATTACAATCATTGCAGATGAATTCATGAAAGAACTGAATGACTCAAATTATTTGAAAACTCGCCTTCAGTTTTTTTATCAGCAGGGTAAGAAAAGTGCTAGAGATGGAGACTATAGTCCAATTTCACCTGGATCAGGTTACTTCATTGTGATTTTATTAACATTTCATTATTTCTTCTTTTTTTTTATCATTTTTGTAGATTTAGCATCTATAATTTTTTAAACTGTTTGCAGTATCTGAAAACCCTAAGTTTTTGGTCTGCATCGCCCAGAAAGTTAATTGCACTTCAAACAATTCATCAAACTTGGAGCAGTGTCAGTTCACTACAAAACAAGATTTGCAAGGAAAAATACTGAACTGTGATTCAAGGTTTGCATTACAGCTACTTGTAAACAAACATATTTATCTTATAAGTCTGTTGTTGTCCTTTAATTAGTATCATACTCTATTCAAACAGTCAGATGTGTTTCTTTTCTTCTTTTCAGATAGAGTTAAGCATAATATCACCATTGCTTATATGTGAATATTTCATAATTTTGTCAAAAGTTATTAGTTTTTCATATTTTAATTCATGACCTGAGACCATATTTGTTCCAGTTGTATTTAAAAATTGATTATCATAATTATTCATGTTCCATTTAGCTTTTACAAAATTTTTTAATGATTTGGTATTATTTAATTTTGAATTTACCCAGTTCTTTGAAAGCTTACCTCTCAACTATCCCTGGATCAATCACCATAAGAGATTTTGTGGGCTGGAATGTTGTTGATTTTTGCCATTCCTTGGACAAGGACCGCTTGAGACAACATCATGAAGAAGGTTCTTAATTTCTATTGTTGTTTCTTTTCATTGTTCCTACTACTATTGGGTTGATGCTCGTAAATCATACAGACCATTCGTCAGAATTCAGAATGGTCTGTATGATTGGCTCCAGTAGTCCAACATGACTGCTTCTCTTTCTTTTTCTAAAATTTCATGTTATCTTGGATCCAGCCAGTTTAAACTTACTTGTTTTTTATTTTTTAATTAATTTTTTTGTACTATGATATTTCTACACTGAAGCAATAGGTTTTTCTCGTAACATATTTCATCAATTCTTCATCATCCCTTTCATGTTCTGCTTTTTATTTGTTATAAACTGTTTGCTACGTTTACGTCACCATTTTGCAATCTCTTCTATTACCAAGTTACAAACAAGTTTTAACTGAACATAAATACATATTAATTTGTTTTCTCTTTATTTACAAATGATTCTTATGAATTTGTTTCGACCCACATTTTTTAGCTTGCCTTCTAAAAAATTCCTACACTTTATTATTTTTTGATATTGACTGATCACTTTTTCTGTAAATAGTTTTTTTGAAAAGGTTATTGTGGAATAAATTAAATAGTCTAAAAATAATCTGTACCATTAAATTAACATAGAGACTAATCTGTCCCGAAGCCCTTAATGTTAATTAGATTTAATGTTAATTAGACTTAATGTATTCACTTGAATCAAAATAGAATAAACTTGCATATGAACAGTTGTAAAGAATGGCACGAACATGAGTGGTGTGTACAGATTCCAGATTCTGAAGGGAAAGTACGTCTATGTACAGACAAGAAGCAAGCTGTTCACTAATCCAAAAAATAGCAATCCTGAGTTCATTATGTCAACCCATTCCATCGTCAGGTCTTCTTCAGTCATTTGTTGTTTATGCATTCAATCTAAAAAATTTTTAGTACTATTAGTTATGATTTTAAAATAACTGTTAATTGTCTCAGATGTTATTTTTATTTTGATGTTTCTCAATTCGGAAAATTGAATTGTATTATGACTTGTTAAGCAGGTGCAGACAAATTTTGTCTTTATGCTTAGAACTGAAAAACAGCGTATATAAAGCATGTGTGAGAGCAGCGATAGTATATGATGGTGAAACTTGGGTGTTGAAGAGAGAGGAGGAAAGTGTACTGCAGAGGGCTGAAAGAGCTATGGTGAGGATGATGTGTGGGGTTAAAGTGAAGGATAGGAGTAGTACAGAGCTGATGTCGATGATGGGACTGAATGAGGACATTGTGACATTGATAAGGAGATCGAGATTACGGTGGTATGGACATGTGTTGAGAAGGGATGAAAGGATCGGGATTAGGCGAGCGTTGGAGTTCGAGGTTGAAGGAGTGATAGGGAGGGGTCGTCCGCGATTGGGATGAAGAGAGCAGGTGGAGAAGGACAAGGTGAAAGCGGGGTTGCGTGATACTGGGGCAAGTGACAGATGTGAATGGCGTCGAGGGGTATTTCGGTTTCATCATAGGTAGCCAAACGGCAACCCCCGATCTCGGGGAAAATGCCGTATAAACGTGTGCTGTTGTTGTTGTTGCTTAGAACTGAAAAGATTTAAAAAATGAATAAACTAAATAAAATATGTTGACGAACAAGACAAACAAATGCTCACCCACGCACGCGCACACATAAATGCTAACCAACATATGTATTAATGCATTGTGCTCACTAGCAGATCACAAAGCTATGCCAATTGATCAAATACAAATTTGAAAAATTATGTATTTACTGTAATTACTGTAATTACTTGAATTTACTTGAACGTCGACAACTCTGTAGAATATAAAAATGTGTGACGTGTATGTTGGTATGATTTTTTTTCAAAATAGAGAGCTAGCTATGGGTACAAAATGAAAATGATCTGTAAAGATTTAATTGTGTTGCTGACATGTTCTTGTGATTTGCATAAGGTGTGTATTTTGATATTAAAAGACAAGATTTAGACATTTTTTAACTGTTGAAGTTTTGGTTGGCGAGTTATATATCCCTGATCAAGTGTTTAGTGTGTTGTGTGTGTGTTGTGTGTGTGTTGTGTGTGTGTGTGCTTGCGTGCGTGCGTGTGTGCGTGCGTGCGTGTGTACAAGATGAAAATGATTTGTCTGTACGTGTTTGCACACGTGCGCTTGCATTTGTTGGGAACATTTATGGTTATAAACTTTTGAGTGGCAGTAACTTGTTCTGAGCTTCTATTATTCTATGTTTTCTTGTTTATATTCATCTTTAAATTTTGTTGGCCTTTAGTTCGTATTTTCATTTATTAGTAACATATATATATATATATATATATATATATATATATATATATATTTGTCCTAAAATTTGGACAGAACTTGTACCTCCCCATCTAAGAGCCATCATAAACCTACAACATTTCAAGTCAAAATTCCGTGCTTTTTTATTGACACTGGATCTCGACTCCACCACCTAATATTATATTAAGAATACGTTAGAGCAAATGATGCGGATGAATGGTCTTTATGAATGGTTAAACATTTATGTGTTTATATATGTACTGAGCGAACATTTACATAGTTATATGTCTATATATGTATGACACGAACATTTACTTATTTATCTTCAATTATCTTTCTGCTTCAGTTATTTTCCTTATTTTACTTCATTAACTATTCATGTATCTACCTGCGGTGGCCGCCACAAGACAAACAGTCTTATTCGGTCTCCGCATATTCAACTTCATAACTTTTAATCACTTATTTGATATGTTGTTGATTATGAATAAAACTTTGAAAATGAAATGAAATGAAATATATAATATATATATATATATATATATATATATATATATATATATATATATATATAGTCAATCAATTTTATCACTTAATAACATCTAATTTAACATATTATCGTCTATTACTTTTTAGATCTTTTTCATTTGTTTATTTGCTGTAATTGACTGACGTTGATCTGTCAGAACATTGTTTTTTGCATTACGTGCCTGAATGTCTAAATTACTTAATTTAATTCTAAAATTGCACTTATACACTTTATTTTTAATCAACAAATTCAACATTTTTTTTACCATTTTTTTTATTTCTGACTGATACGTTATGTTGTCTCAATTTTCAGTTGAGTTTACTCCATTTTAAAATTTATCAGTCTTGAATTATTACAAATTTCTTACAGCTGGGGCTGAGCCTTCTTTTTTTTACTGTTTGGCATTGCTATTTTTTACTTTACTGCATATTTTTTACATTCTGATGTGTTTTATAATTAATTTATTTTTCAAACCTTAACAATTGCTGCTAGGTGTTTAATTGGTTAATGGTGAATAACATCATTAGCACTTATTGTAAGACGTATTTATCTAAAATACAGCCACACAGTCAAACTCTAACCATTAATTTGCTGAAATAATGAATTGTGACCACACCTCTACCCTCTCATATATATTTATTTGCCTTCCAAATTTGCATCAGTTATTTTACTTTTTTTAACGCCAATTGGCATGTTTTCAGTTTTCTAGCCATGCCATTACAGTGGTAAATGAACATCAATATACTTGTCAATTGTCAACCAATTGATTACAGTACACTCTTGATCAACAATTTCAACACACTACGAACAAACAATTCATTCTTTTTGAATTTATTTGTCAAATTATATTTGTTAGAAAATCAGTAATCTTCGTTTGCTTTTGTAAATCCTTAATTTCTGTTTTAATGTCGGTAGGAGTTTTTTCACAGTTAAAATAATCATTAAATTCCAAATCCCAACTGATATACTTAGACAGTGTCTAAGTGTACTATGCTGTACTATGATCGATGCCATTATAATATTCTTTTTCACAGTCCTGTTCACTATGTTGAACTTATTATTATTATGTAAGAAGAAACCGTTAAAAATTTTCAGCAATTATTTTTGTAATCCAAACAAGAGTATGCTGTGTAGTGTATTATATCTGTCATTGAAATATCACCAATTGATTGTCGACAGGCCATGTGATTCCGATGCAGAATTGAAAGGTTCAGCTGAGAAGGGTCTGATGCAAGCCATCATTGGACCCATCCTGCCAAATTACAGGTATGTATGCTTCATTTTTCCATCACATACTTTTACCTACTTGTTTTTGCTGTTATATCACATTTATTCAACTGTCTGTATGAATCTTGTTCAACATATATCTATATGGTTTTTGTTCAGCAGTTTATCACAAAGTTTCAAATGCTAAAATATTCATAGAAATATTTTTAATGTTTAATATTAGCTTTTTTGTACACCATGAATGAATATAATGCAAAACCCACTGTAAAACTTGTTAAATGTAGTAAATTTAAATTTTTTGCGATATCATATATATTTTGGTATTTTAGATAAATGTACAATAAATACACACACACACACATCAAAGTTGATAACAATTACACAGAGAGAATTGGTTATCTTCTGGATTAAACAACAAATTCCCTACATCTGCGAATTCCTCCTCTTCATTAACATCTCCACAATTTTCATTGCCATCAAGTGATGCATTCTTGAAAGATTTTGATCAGTTGTCTCCTCTCACATCATCTTCACTCCTGTCACCTTCACAAACAATGGAAATGGATCAGTGGAACAGACCACATCAGCAACCTCAGTCTCAGATTCAACAGCAACAGCACTCTTTGATGAGATCGACGAGTGTTATTGGTCAGCCTTTCTTGTCTAGCGGGAGCAGACCTAGTTCTGTTTTATCGGACACACACAAAAATTTTCCTCAGCATACGCAGAAACCAAAGAGACCATACAAGAGAAAACATCAAAGTCCAACAATGGATGTGGCCGTGAATGATGATAGTTGTCCAATGAACAATCAGCAGATAAGTACAAAACGTCCTACATTACTCAACACTTCCATGTCAATGGTTGATGTTAACCACACACATGATGCCACAATGATGCTCACTCATCCTGCTGCTGCTGCTGCCGTGGACACAGGTTTCAATTTTTATCTTCTTTGCAGCCATGTCTCGTGCTGGGCATACATCGTGTTTATATTTTAATTCTCAATCGTCATATTAATTACCTTCTTACCTCTGTTCAATGGCTTCGATAATTTGCTTTGATTATTGTTTGGTGTGAAAAACAACCATTCTGTTTTAACAATTTTTATTTAGCGTTATCGTTATGAACAAAAATATGAACCAAAAGTTAACTTATTGGCATTTGGTACCAACAAGTTTTTGGTGCAGGATGTTAAATGTTGTTACATATTCCAGCTTGTGGGATTCTTTTCAAATATCTAGATAGTTTGTGTTCATGGATTACAATTAAAATTTTTGGAAAATACATATGTGTGATTAGGCAACAAAAAATTGAAGCATCCAAATAAAATAATTATTTATCAAAGTCATCAGGTTATGTAACTGAGTGATATACACTACTCAATTTGTTTACATTGCATATGTATGGTTGCACACACACACACACACACACACACACACACACACACACTTGTGGTCTTGCGTGTGTGTGCGTGAGGGTGTGCGTGTGTGCGCGCGCGTGTATTCGTATGCACTATCTAATGATTTAATTTTATTTACTTTTTTGAATTTTTGAATATTTGCAGATTGAATCATCGAAATTTTCAAATTATTTTTTTGAAACTGATAAACTTCGTTGCTATTTAGTTTGCAATGCTGTTAATGGATGCTGTTTACTGTTGAGCATCAATCAGGATCTAGTATATTAAGAATAACGACTCATTTGCTTTTTAACAGCTCTCCAGAGCACCAATGGTCCATGGAATCAATCTTGCAATCCATCACCTGTTCTCCCATCTCTTCCAACACACCAGTCATATCATCAACAACAACAGTATCAATATCAACAGCCTCAACATGTTTATCATTATCATCAGCAACCAATGGAGCAACAGCAACAACAACATCAACGTCAGCCCTTTCAACAAAAATCACGAATTGCCACAAACAAAAAACAACAAGTTCTTCAGATAAACAACAACAGTGCTAATAACAATAATTTAGATATAAGAAATAACATACTACCACTTGCATTGTCAGCACCCACAAGCATAATCAGCATCGATAATAACAAGTACACCAACTGCTTTAGTAACACTTCAAAGCCTCAAAATGACACAGCAAAAAATGAAAGTTTGCGAAAACTTTTGACGTCAAATGATGATGAATATACAGCTGATGACTGCAAAATCGTCCCAATCAAAACGAACAAGTTAATGAACAGTGGGGGCAACACTAACCTTAATGTTGCTGCATGTCCTTCATTGTCAGGTCTATCTGGCTTGTCATCGTTATCTGATGTCATGTCCTTGAGCACCAACCAGAGCCCACCCCAGGAACCACAGAGTACGACTCACATCGGTGAGAACTCCAACTCTCCTGTCATTCACAAGAATGACAAGAAATCTTTGAAGAAGGAGCAGTCATCTGGCAGGTAATGTGTTATGACTCCTGTTGTCTAACGAGTTTTGAAATTACAATATTTCTTTCACATTTGAAAGTGCAAGACACGAGAGAATTGAGTTATTTAATGTTTACGGTTAAAGGTTGATGATATGCAATTTGTTTAACTGTTGCTTTTATAATTATCATTAACAGATGCAACCTTTTGAAGAATTTACTAACTGGTAGTACCGATGATGAAGATGATGACTCAGTTCAACTGTCCTCAAACAGCAAGTTCAAATCAAATGTCAGCAATTCTTCCAGGCATATACTGACCAAACTTGAAAATCTTCAATCTCTGCCAGATAAAAATGCATTGGCAAGTGGTAGTGGTGCTGGTTCATTATTAACTAGTGAAGTTGAGTCTACCAGTGGGAACAATGCGCTACTGAAGGTTAATCCATTCATTACGTTTTTTGACTGTCAAATTTTTTCAGACGCTTTATTACAATAATGATGCGTTATTTTAACTAGTATTGAAGTATTTCTCATATTTTATTTTATTAACTAAACGTGTTTGGTCATGTTCCAACCAATTGTTTACTTTTCTACCGTATGTACCCAGGCATTGTTGAAGTCGAATGCAGATGATGACAAACCAGAACCTAAAGCGGACATCCTGTCTAAACTTCTGTCTGAAACATCTGACGGAACACCAATCCACCCACCAGCTGTTTGTATTCTTTTTCACAATTCTAAAAATCTATTTCATCTTTTTTGGTAATAAAGTAACTGAAACTGAAATCTATATATGTTTGTTGCAAATTAAAATCTGTGAAAATGTAACAAAATGAAAATGTTAAAATGGTTTTAATACATTGACAGGAGGAAAGAATTTGTAATATGTTATAGGAAAATTATGTATATTGTCTTATTTATTTTTTTATTTATTTATTCATTCATTCATTCGTTTTTTTTATTTGTCTGTGATAGAATTATTCTATCAGTGATAGAATTTTTTTTATAATATTAATACATTACCTTAGGAAATCACGTCCACAGTTGGCAAGGATGGAGACAGCAGCAAGATGTTCCTGTCGAATTCATCAAATGTTCGCAAGTCTCTTGTCAACATCGATAGCGAAAGTGGATTCATTGGAACTGTACTCATCAATGATGACATCTCTCTGTCGCACTTTATAAATGTAAACGAGAAAGATATGAACTACGACATGGATAATAACATGAAGTTATTTAACAAGAGTCTAACTGATGATAAATCAACAACATCAATGACTACAGCAACTGTCACGGTGACAATGTGCTCATCGTTAATGTCAGCGGCTATATCCTCATTATCGTCACTTATTTCTAATTCGTCGTCTCCCACTGAAAATATTACTGATCCATTCAGTGAAAAGAGTCCTTCCCAGAACAACAATAATTCAAACAGCACCAGTGACTCTGCAAATGTTAATGACAGTGCTAAACAAAGTGACGAACCGTCAGATAATGGTGGCGCTATTTCGGCTAGTAACGGTTCAAATGCGACGGCTAGCAATAGCAACGGCAGCCACAGTAATTCTAATAATAAAATTAGCCACATTAACAGCAAGAGCAAAAGACTCATGGCAAATTCTAATTGCAAGTTGTTGAAGGAATTGTTATCAACGCAGCCAGCTCCTCAGAACATTGTTTTTCCAAGTCGCATCAGCGCCCTGCCCATGGCCACTCCTCAAATGGTTTTCATGAACAAATCTAAAGCATCGGTGACCAATCTTGAAACCTTAATGCGTTTGACATCTTCAGGTATTACTACTACTACTACGACTACGACATCAACATCCTCCCCATCAAACAGTGAGCAAATGACGTCACCCATCGTACAGGTGACACCTTCTTCATCATCTTCAGCACTGATGTCGTCGTCATCAATTTCATCACAACCTTCTAAAAAGGTGGATGATAATGGTGGAAACAAAACTAAGCCATTGTTATCCAAGGGAAACAATGACAGAATGGATATGATGTTCAGCGATAACGGCCATGAGGATGATGAGAACAGCTTGTTGAAAAGTGATGAGGATTCATTGAAATTCAAAGACTTGACGGAAGCTGATTTGAATGAGTTCCTTTTTGATCCAAGTTTTGATCTGGAAAACATCTTATCTACTGTGGTCAGTTTCTCTTTAACTTGTTGTGTAGCAATTAATGATTTTCACGTTCACTCAGATTTAAAAATCATTATAGTTAAAACGACTCAACATTGTTGTTTAAACTTTTAGCCACATTTATTTATCGAGTTAGCAAATAGTTTTTCAAAATTTGCTTCAAAGATTAACTTAGCTGTTAATCACCTTCGGTGTTTAAATGGCAAAATTTGAAAAGTGTATCAGATTTTTATCATATCATAATTTATACTGAGATGCTGTCATGATGCATGGTGACACACACACAAACACAGCCAAAACACAGATACTAGCACAAAATTTCTAAAGTTAACTGGTATGTTTTCCTTATTCTACTTATGACAGTGTGAGCATTTGTTTATTTATCGATGTTTGTGTTTTACTGATTTGTTTGTTTTTCAAATGATATGGACGAACAGTTTTATCAATACAATCAAACATCTGCGTGTTATTTAAAAGATAGTAAGCACACACAACACGATACAACATGACAGATGCAACCCTCTGCTGCTCCAAACCTCAACACGACCACAGAAGAGTTGCCCGATGAAGATCCAATGGTGATTGTTAATCAGATGGAACACGTTATCATGTCTTCCAATGATCTTTCTTTCAATGACATAGATAGACTGATCCATAACTCAAACGATGCTAACAAAGCTTTCATCAAGTTCATTGCGGATGAAAGCAACAGGATGGGCTCTCAGTCCATCCCATCTAATGAAAGTGCCAGTAATGCTGATTTGTTTGCTAGCAAATCTTCAAGTAGGAGTCGATCGATAAATTTACATGAAAATTTGGCCATTAACGAAATACAACAGGAATTGATGCAACTTGATAAGTCTGATTTCGTCAATAAGAATAATGATGACACCCAAAAAAAGGACGATAGAGTTGATAAAAACAATAAAGTAAAGAGAACAGAAGGAAGAACAAATAACAAGACATCTGCTAACAAACAGCAGAAGGCTCTTCTTAGTCCAACATCTAAGAAACATGAACAGGGTTTGAAGTCTGCACATGTTGTTCGAACAAGTCTCATGACTGTCAACCATCCGTCGAACTCGGTGGTTTCCATTGCTGCACAGAACGGCAATAATAATTCTAATGACAGCAACACTTCAGCGAGAAAATCTTTGGAATATATGTTGGCGTCTCCTGAGGTTTCATATTTAATCTTCTTCTTGACAGATTTTTATAATTTTAACTGTTCATCTGTTATTTTCATAATAAAGATTTTGACTGGATGACAAATCTGAAAACTTTTAGTACTTTTTGATGTGGTTGGTGATGTAAATGTGACTAGTTGTAGTTAGAAATATAAATTTAGTGGGTGCTAGAAATGCTGCAATGTGTTTAAAATGTTGAGTTGAGCAATTTTGAATTGCATTAATTATTCTTGATTTATTTCAAATTTGATCAGACAGGAAATGAGAAAGTAAAAAGTGCCAAGGACCAATCATATCATGAGTGAATAAAAATTGACCAACATTACATCAATGAATTTTGATGTGACCAGTTTTGTTGATATAATCTCTTGTTTGGCCCTATGGTGTAACGGCAAAGTGCCTAGCACCGTATTGCAATGACCAGTTTCGGTTGCACTGAGATCTACGCCTGTCACATGCTATGTGTGTGTGTGATGCGTTGTTTTACGTGTGTTTACAGGCACCATTCTATGTCTGTTTTTGATGCTTCTGACAAATATTGATGAGAGAATCATAATAAATTAAGTTAACTTATAAGCGTATATCTAAAAGTTAAGTAACAAAAAATTTGTTTTGAGTGAATTTTACTTTTAGTTATACAATTTGTATCAAATAAGGCTGGTGTCTTAACTGAGCTTTATTTTTACTCTGTTTAAACGTTGGAATAAGAAATTGCTACAGGTCTAGTTGTAGAGTTAACATACACTGCATAGCTGATATTTGATATGCGGCTTATTGTTTATAAATTGTTATAGCTTATGTTTCCTTATCAATTTTTATCTAAAAACGAAATTCATCACAAACAGTTGGATGGCAAAAACTCATTGAAAAAATTTGAAGAACAGATGAAAGTTGATTTATGCCCTAATGCTGTTGTCTCCGTAAGTGATTTCTTATGATAACAACAAAACCCGTGCAAACATTCTTTAATAGTACATACCTTTCTTGTTATGATGTTTACTGGTTACGCTGATGAGTGGAATGATGAGGACGACTACGATGGTAAACATGATGCAACAATTATATTAATGGGAGTTTCCAGATGAAATTGTAATAAATATGCACAGTCAGAGAGTATAGGCGCTTGATTCAATGTTAAGATCTGATCTTCATTAAGATAACTATTGCAGCAAGCAATGATTGATGCTGTATGTTTTATGAAGAAAATATGTTGTTTTTGTTGATAAAGTTGATTTACATCTCTCATTATTAACACCAGTTCTTATCATTCGTTGTTCATAAAATTAATGATAACGTTGCTCATAAAATTAATATTTGATAACGCTGTTGTTTGGTTGTTCAAAACCGCAATGCATTAAGTAATATCGTGTTTTGATAGTTTCGAATAATTTTTTACGACACAGGAATCTTTCGATTAAAATAATCTATGATATAATATCGTATCGTAGCCAACGGTTTATGCCGAGAACAATAATTTTTACCTTATTTGTAACACAACTTGATTCACTGCTGCCACTGCATAAATAATGGATGGAACTAAAACGAATTAGAGTGTAAATGTATAGGGAGAGAGTTGAATTATTGAATAGTTGTGATCATTGAGTAAATGAAATTGATGTTATCTGCCGGTTGTGGTCATTAATCATTGCTTTATGCACTGCACTACACTGCACATAAATGAACTATGTAGAAATTATTAGACGACACCATAACCTTTCTATTTCAAATAATTTTAGTTTACTTTTAAAATTATATAGTTGCAAACAAATTTAATAGCAAAAATTTTCATTTTAGCGAACTTTAATTGTTCACGTTTGTGTCTAGGTATTGTTTTGAGATACTTTCTCTGATAATCTTTTTCAGCAAATTGAGACGTTATGAAATACTTTGTACATAGGCTGATGAACTTTTTGAGATATTTTTGCAATGTAATAGTAACAAAGCAGTTATTTCATAATGTTATTGTTATTATGTAAGTTATGTGCTATAATGTAAAGCAATAAAATTAATGATTTATTTCTATGGTGTGGCCTGCCACATCCACAAATATAAACAATTTATATTCTCCTCAGCGTTCTTCTTTCCAAATTACATTGGGCCAACTTTTGAACAACAATGGCAGCAACAACAACAACACCGTCAACAACATCAATTCAAATTACAGTACAGCAACAGATAGCAACAACAACAGTGACACTAATTCCGACTTCCCAAGTGCAAAAGGCAACAAAAATATCAATAGTGATATTGAGATCACTGATGCTGAAAACAATAAAAGTGCCACAATCACCACCACCAACAACAATGCCAACAACAGTGGCAACAATAATGTTTCAAACAAGAATGAAGAAACAAAACAAAACTTTTGGTTGAATGCAAAGAGCAAATCAAACCTGACAATGACTGGAGGATCTATCATTCAGGTGCTCATTCATTTTTTCATGCTGGCTTCTGTTTCTTTTTGATGTCTTAGTTTTATTTTTCGTTTTTGTGCTGTGGTCATAGGTAATAATTAATATATTTGACATTTGAAGTCGTCATTTAAACAGTGTTATGCAGTATAAGTATGCTAGCAGCCTGACAATGCACATGCACACTTACTTTGGCATTTACTTTTTATGAGGACAACTTGTATTTACTGAGATGTGCTGATTTCATTGGTTGTTAAGAAACACAAAAATCCACAATCCTTTTGATTCAGTCCTCACTACACTCATCCACTGCATTTTGCAATGAGTTATTATAGTATAATGACAATAACGTTTATCAAAATTTCAAAGTGTTTTTTGTAAATGTAGATACTTGATTCTTTCTGCTCGTGTGGTTAAGAAAAGTTAATACTTTCCAATTTAACTTATTGTTAATATTCTGCCTGCCTGCCTCCTTGTCAGTGCTTTGTTGACATATGTTTATGCTATATTCCAATCGTTTATTTTGCTTATTTATGTTTATGCTTGTTCATGTTTTGCGGCTGGTTTCTGTTGTGATTGACGGCATTAAAAATATGCTCTTGAAAGGATTGATAAAAAGGATAGCAGAATTAAAATTTAATAAAATGAATTATAAATAATTCTTAATGTATGCGCCCAAAACAATTTTGCTTTACCCCATGAGAAGCTTTTGTTAAATTTTGTAATTAAGTATTCTTTGATGGAATTCCATGTTTTATTGAATTTTTATTACAAAATATAATAAATATTAATTTTCAGAGAATTTTCAAACATATTTTTTTTAAATAAATTTTTTCTCTTTTCGTTATAAAATCATTAATGTAAAGTTTTTCCATCATCACTCTCTCTTCCTCGTCGTCGTCGTTCTCGTTGTCGTTTTTAAAAGTTTGCAGCTCTTTTCTTTCAAAATAATGCATAGTATCATTGCAACTCCCGAAGGTTGTGTATCAATTTCTTCGCAATCATTTCCGTTCTGCCGCTGAATTACCTTAAGTTTGCCATCATTCTGCTGATGGTACAGTTTGTGTTTTATTGTTTTAATTAAACATGCTTTCAAGAGTTAAGAGGCATTAATTACACTGAGTTGAATTTTTTTAATTTTCCGGATTTTATTTCTCTTTACTTTCTTTAATAATTTAGTTTATTCTTAGTTATGTTTAAGATTCTTATTTAATTTTTTTTATTTTTAAAGACTCAGATGAATGTCTTTTTATTTTTGAATAGTATAGAGATACAAAGTTTTCACAAAGCTAAGAATTTGTTTCTTGAATTATAATAAAGTCACCAAAATAAAAGTTTGTTGGTGTGTAGTTTTTTGGTATTTAATTCACTTCAAACGTTAATTAGACATAAAGATTTGTCCAATAATGACATGATAATAATTATTAATTTTATATTTCTTTGATTTTTTTTGTTTCATATCAACGAATATGTTAATCAAAGTTGAATATCATCATTTCAAACACCACATGCTTCAAAGTGTATAAAAATTGAGCTAGTGAGCAAGCAAGGCTGTGTACAACCTTCTCTACTCAAGTATTCATAGCACAACCCTTGATGTGTTTGTTCATTTGTTTGTTTTTTATGTACTCGGCTATTCATCTGCCATCTATCTGCCATTCTGGATGCCGGTTGTTTCTAACATGCAAGAAAAGCACTGGGAAATAATTATCAGTTTGCGTTTATGGAAATGTAAATTTACATTTCATCAAAGTCAAAGTATTAGTTTAAATAACGTCATTTCTGTTAGAAGAATATTTTTTTCCATTTTTAGATGATGTGTTTTTTTATTTTTTTTATGTTTGTCATTTCAACTGGCTTGTTATTGTTTGAAAGGAACATAAATTAAAGATTCTCCTTCAACTTTGATCTAATTACGCACGCACACACACATACATACACACACACACACACACACACACACACACACACACAGGCAACACACACAACCTTCTCTATACAACTGATTAACTGAACATTTGACTTTTAAATTTAGTTGTAGTACTGTTTATGGTTATGTATGGAAGAAGCTTGTGTACATTTAGATGTTTTTTAATCCATTTGTATGGTAATGTTTGTTGGCATGCACGCATATTTTGTATTAAGATTTAAGGATAGGATGTAGAATAATGATATACTTTATTAGGATTGTTGTATTATTATTATTTATTATTATTATTATTATTATTATTATTATTATTATTATGCACTGACACACAGATATGCATCTAGACTACTTAAATGTGTAGATATTTGAATAATCTTAATGTGAAATTTACATGTTGATCCATGTTCTGAATAGTGCAGCATCCGTGGTGACGAATAATTTTTAAAGAGAAGTTCAATAGTACATAGTGCCTTTAATCTCAAATAATTATTTAAAAATGACTGTCACCATGGTGTCGATGGTAATGGTGCTGGTAATGATGAACAAAAAGTTATAATGATGAAAAAATAATATGGAAAATAATTTTTTGCCTGTATCAACTCACTCATTCACTCACTCACCCAATCAGTCAATCACTCACTCTCACTCAATCAATCACTCCCCCACCAGGTGGCACAATCTCCCACGGTCACCACAAACAGTCCACTCCTATCTCCAGCCATATCTCCCAGATTCAACAAATCCATCAAATCTCCTACCTTAGCCATGGGTTACTATTGATATTATATATATATATATATATATATATGAGTGTGTGTGTGTGTTTGTGTGTCGTGCGTGCGTGTGTTTGTGTGTGCAGGTGAAACTGTTTGTAAAATGCACTCTCTTTATTGAAACCTGATATCTAACGAAAATAATTAAAGAAATTGATTTATGAATTATTATTTTTATCATGCTCTAAGGTCCAACACCTGTTTTTATGTAAAACAGACCTTGCCATTGTTGATGTTTATGTCGTAGTAGTATTAGTTTTTGTATATGAGATGGTTGTACTAGTTGTGATGGTAGAGATGATAATGATAATGACGGTGGTGTTGATAGTAGGGATGGAAAGGAAGGTGAGGAACTGACGTTTGGTGATTAAATTGATTTTGAATGCCCGGCCGTCAGGTTCTGTGCCTGGATCACTTCAAGCCCTGCACCAGCATCATTCAACAAGCCTCAACAATGTCAAGAACGCAAACAGGAATTCATTCGCAACATCATCTCCCGCCAGCGTCGCTTTCTACAACAATGCAAACCTGACTGACAATAGCAGCAACAACACGTCGGGCATTGGAGTAAGCAACAGCACAAACAACAACATGGTCGTCAGCAACAACAGCAGCAGTTCAGTGGCTAACTCCTCAGCCTGTTCTAAGAGCAACAACAGCAGCACTGGCAGCAGCATTGCTAACAGTTCGAGCATCTCATTGGCAAGCAGCAGCAGCAGTGCAACTAACAGTGCAAACTCTACCTCAACAATCAGTAGTGTTGCCAACGTCACAAAAGCCACTGCAACTCCTCACAATAACAACAACAACAAAAACGATAACGGCAAGAACAAGTCAGGTGCCAAACAATCACTAACAATACAAAAGTTAAATTTGAAAATCAACTCTGGCAACAACGCAGACAATACTCACAGATCACTGTTAGTGTTTTGGTCTGTTATTTTATGATCATCGCTTGTCATTTCTTCTGTTTTGTTTATTATTGCACCAGTTAAACTGTCCAGCAAATTTATGAACATCGCATTAAAGAAATTTGAAGTTACTGGTTGTACTGATGACAGGATTCAAAATGCACCAAAACTATCCAGCATCCCATGCCATCATTTGTTAATGCCTTGGAATAGTTTCATGTATAATGCTATGTATTTTTATTATTTTGTAATTACCAACAACAGGTGATATGTTTTCGCTTATATAAGCTTCATTACCCTTTATTAAATTTCCTAAACATTTCTATTATCTGATACTGCAGCTGAAACAGCCGTTTTTAATAAATTGTTTATACTAACAAAAAGAAGTTTTATGTATTAATATATGAGCTGCATGTTTGAACATTTTAATAAGGGGTTTCTTGATCATTGTTTTTTGTGTTAGATATCTTAATCTGTTTAACGCTGTTATGGTACCTCAGCCTTCTTGTTGTGTGCGTGTGTGCAAGTGTGCATGTGTACCTGTGTGCTCAAGCTCACGCACCTCATGTACTATCTGTTACAACATTTATATTATATAAAGTTTTTGACTGAGAATAAAATTTGATGGCATTTAACAATTCAATAAACACAGCTGGTTGCTATTTTAAAATTTTATTAAAACAGATCGCTGACGGAAGAGACGGCATCCTCGTCATCCTCTTCCTCCTCCTTCTCTTCATCCTCATCTTCATCCTCATCGTCATCATCATCTTCATCGTCTCAGCCAGCGACTCCGTTAGTGAAGACGCCCACCACTCCAACATTGAATGCCAAACAAGCGTTGAAAGGAGTTTTGCAGATAAGAAGTCAGATGATCCAAAATACTTCACATGCAGGTCTGTTTGAGTATTTGTGCACGTTTGTTTATGACAGTTTATATGCGCGTCTGTTTGTCTGTGTGCGTGCTTGTCTACACGTGTGTGCCTGTGTTTGTGTTTGTCTGTGTGGCAGTATGTGCATCAATTTATGCATAATATGTAATTCAACATTTTTTGAGATGTAGTTTTTTATGTGACAAAACACAGGTTGTTAATTTTTTCATGTTTTACCGTAAATCTTTATGCTGTAATGAAACAGCAGTTTTGCTTGATAAAGGAATAAAGAAAGATAAAAGTTAAACTTTTCTAAAATTCTTAAATTAAATCTGCATTGGATGGGTTGCTAGCATGCGGTTTTTGAAACGTGCACTTATAAACATACTTTCCTGATAGCTCATAACGTGTATGCACACATTACAGATTTATCCTCATCAGGTAGCAAAAGATTGATAACTGCAAACAACAGCAGCGGAAGTAAGGTGAACAGTGGACCAAGCAGCCAGCCAGCAACAATTGTCTCAAACACTACAACTAATATTCCTGTTTCCAATCTCATAAAGTTTTCACATCAGCCAAAATTGCAACATCAGCATTCGTTAAATGACACAAAAGTGTTTGCAAGACAAGGTAATTTGAGTTTGGATGAAACATCTAATTTTGACGGTGACTTGGATAAGATGAAGGTTAAAGCTGTACGTGATTTGGAGGATCTTGACGATATTCTCAATCGCGACAACACTATTGAATCAAAGAAATTTAAACAAGATGCCCAGTGTTCCCCACATCAACAACAATTACAACTCCAACAACATAAGTTGCAACAACATCATCTACAACAACACCTACATCAAAAACAACAACAGCCACATCAGCAGCAAGTTCAGCAGCACCAGTTCATACAGCACCAAATGGATTTCAACGAGTCAAACAATTCTGCTGGTTTATTAAATGAACCGCATAATTCAAATGGTTTCCAAGGAGCACCCATCAATCATATCAGCAGTGATCCATTGCAACATCATCAGCAGCGCAAAATATATATCCAACAGCAGCAGCAACAGAGTCATATAGGTGACAGCATGCCATATAGAAGTAATCCACATCACCAGCAATTCATTGTGACACAACAACCGCATTTGCCAAATCCTCACCAACAGTCTCCATCAGTCCCATTGCAACACCAACAGCAGTATGTTGGCCTACCAAACGAAATATCCACAATGCATAGTCCTTCTTATAGTATGAAGAAACATGATCACCAGCAACATCACAGGGTTACAAGTTTGAATGCAGATGAGCTGATTAGCAACAGCGCAGTTTTAAAACAACAGTACCTACCACCTCAGCATTACACTCAACAGTCTGCACAGCATCAATCTCCACAATTGGACATCATACACAATCGTTCACAAGCTGCCAGCGCCCAGCATATGAGCCACAGATCTATCCCACACCAACAACAATTCATGTACAGGCAGACATCAGCAGCCCAGCCATGCCATCCTCCAGCTCGGGAGCACATGACTTACAAGTCTCACATTGCACAACAACAACAATTTTCTTCATCGAATTCAGCATATTCCAATATGTATGCTAGTCGTTTGTCTGAGGTTCAGCCAAATGTACTACAACAACATCAACAACTTCAACATCAACATCTTCAACAGCAACATCAACAACAACAAATTATTAAGCAGAATGCAACACAACAAATGTCTTTCTATCCACCAAACCATCAACAGCATCATATACAACAGCATCAACAATATCAGCAGCAACAACAACGTCCACAGCATCAGCAACAACACAACGAGCAATTGGTTTTGCAAAGACCATCACCTCAAACGGTTCAAGTTGAACAATCTTCAATAAATCAAACACAGCAAAACGTTTGGCCCCAACAACAACTACAGCAGCAACAGCTTCCGATGCAGTCACAACAACCACTCTCGCAGAAGCCATTGCAGCAGCAACAGCAGCAACAACCTCTACTTGATGGTGCACACTCAGATTTGTCGTCTTCAAAAACACCTTCCTTGGACATCAGTCAAGTTTTGTTTGGACCTGATGAACCAAACATGAACAACATCGAAGAAGATGAACTGGAAAAGTTGTTAGCCACTTTCACGGAAGGCTTGGATGATGTTGATCCATCAAGAAGAAGTAACAACATTCTCGATGCCATGTCTGATATTGGCGAGTTGTCAGAATTTCTTTCAAGAGAAGAAGGTATGATTGTATTCTGTGTACATGTTCGTTCACGGCACACATGCAAGTTCACACAAACATGTTCGTACATGCATATTTACCCATATATGCATGTTCACGCACATACAAATTTATAAATAAATGTTCAAACATTTATACTCTCACGTGGCCTGTTCATCCGTACATACATGTTCTCACACCTGTTCGTTCATACATACATGTTTTCACATACCTGTTCATACGTGCATGTTTGTATTTATGTCTGCATATGCTTATGTCAGTAAATCTGTCTGTTTGTCTTTGGATTTTATTTGTTTGTCAATTAAAAATTGTGGTTTTACTAATGCAAACATTACGTGTTTGGTTTTGTCATGTATGTTATTTTAAATTACGAAAACATTTTTTTATTATTTTTTGTTACCACCACTTTGAATGATTTATTTTTTAATAGTTATTCATTTTAAAATATTATCAGATGAATGTAGTGCAAGACAAGCAGAGCCAATGCAACCATCACAAGTGCCAGGCCACAACATTCAACAACAACAACAATTCTACCAGCAACAACATTCACAGCCACAAATACATCAGCAAATGGTTCAACAGCCTCATCACCAACAACTACTGCAACAAACGAAACATCAGCAGCAGCAGTTGCAACAATTCTCCCAACAAGGGATGAACAATAGGAACAATTTATCAAGTATATCTCCCGAATTATTCTTTACCTCTGATATGGAAGTGAATAAGAAGTTTGATAGTTTTGCTTCTGCTTCTTCTACTGCTCTCAACAACAATCATATCCTCAGCAACATACTCATGTGCAACAACAACAACAACAGCAGCAACAACAGCAACAACAGAATCATGAATGAGCCAAGACGTCCTGTAATGCTTGAGAAACTTCTGTCAGAATGATTCATTTCAAAACAATTTGTCTTGTTTTCAAATTTATGTTAAATATTTGAACAATTTAGTTGTTTGACTTTCAGTGAAGAATATTCTAGAACACAGGTTATTAGACGACGTGTGAAAGACTTGGTAGCCGCTCTTTCATAATGTCTCGTCTCCACTCGTATTTACGTGCTGTGAAACTTGGATGACTTCAAGAAAGTGCTTCCAACCGTGGCTGCAATTGCGTGCAACCGTAATCAGAATTGTACATAAGATTGAGCAATGCACTGTGCTCTGCATAGCCTGATTGCTCTGCGTGTATTAACATAGAATGATGTAACAGTTGACATTGTTTAGCTCTGACGGCTAGCTGATTTACTAACAATATATTGCTATAGTTTATTATTCTTTTTTTTCTATTTATTTTATTGTCTTTGTTAGGATGTTTGTCTATATGATGAACATAGTTCATTATTATTATTATTATTGTTAATATTGTTATTGTTATTATTGTGATCAATAGTTTTATCATAAGTTATGTTAGCTTATCCATCCATTCATCCATCTATCAATCCATCCATTCATTCATTCATTCATTCATTCATTCATTCACTCATTCACTTACCATTGTTTAGATTGCGTTCTCTGTGTTGCGTGCCTGTCACGTGGTCTTGTTAACAATGAAGATAATAATAATAATGATAGGTAGATAGACGTATGTATAGATATTGTATATACAGCTTATGATTATGGCATTAACTAGCATAATGAGTTCAAGTTCATCGCCCTCCTTATAACAACCATCATAAACAATTTTTATTTTTTCTCTGTCACCAAACAAACAACAACCCTGGTAATCATCACCACTGATTACCATCATCATCATCAACAACAAAAATATCATCATCATCAGCAGCAGCAGCATAGTCTTGTCATGTGTATACATTATGAAATAACGATGACAACGGCGACGATGATGATAATTATAGTAAAGGTGATGATGACTGTGGACTCCGCTGATCTAATGAACAGAAGTTAGTTAGTTGGCTGGAAGCTGCTGCCACATCTTATGATGAAAGTTGAACATTACTCAGGGTCTATGTTAGACTGCTTAGCGCTTTCATATCTTCATCGTCATCACCGTAAATCACCATTTCCACCACCATCACCATTATCATTGGTTTGTGAACAGTGCACGCACAAACAGGCTGGTTTATTAACATTTATTAGATTTGATGCGCGGTATTGTTTCGACGGTTCCTTAGTTATTTTAATTGGTTAATTAATATGTATTTCTTTCCCTGATTGAAGTTACTTCGTTCTTGGCGTTCTCGTTCAGTTTCTTCTCTCGCTGGTGAACTCTTTATGGCATTCTCAATTAAAGATGTTTAATTGATTGCCACTATATATATACATGCGTGTGTGTGTGTGTGTTCGTGTATATTGTACATTATACATGTATAAATGCTCATTGTTTCTCTCGTTCATTCATCCATCCATCTTCTCATTTAGCATCTGTTTATATATATATATATATATATATATATATATATATATATATATATATATATATATATATATATATATTTACAATATTCTATAAATTTTACCGAATGTTTGGCGTTAATATGTTTGTAGTTCGTTTTTTCGATTTTTCTCACTAAAGTTTTTTGGTGAACGTTTAGTTTATTAAAATTCAAAATAAACTTATTTTTAGAATTCATGCTGCAAATAAGGCCATATTTCGATTCATTCGGAATTCCGAATGCCATATTTTGATTCATTCGGATTCATCCGAATGCCATATT
>NW_008703664.1:0-14300 GCF_000326865.2 Helobdella robusta | reverse complement strand
CAAACATATTAACGCCAAACATTCGGTAGATTTTATAGAATATTGTAAAAATTATGGTCTATTACCAACATATATATATATATATATATATATTTATTTATATATATATATATAGAGAGAGAGAGAAAACTTATAAATTGACTGCTGCTCCACGTACGTACAAACATACATACATGCACACATACACACATACATACATTCATTCATATATATGCATGCATCCATCTATGCATGCATCCATGCATACATACATACAAGTGCGGTGCAATCGCCAACGAGTTTACAGGTTAGGTGGTAGTCGGCAAGTTCGCCACTCTGCTTTCAATGACTACATTTGCAGGCTTTTCTTAAAAGCATCAATTCCCACGTTGAAAGAACCATCAGGAATTTCAGCTGAGGATGGTAAGCGTCCGGATGGCTGCACTCTAATCCCATGGAAGCCTGGCAGCAAAGGTTTAGTTTTGGACGTCACTCTCCCTGGCACCCTTGCAGAACGTTACAGCTATCTAATCAGCCTAGAAAGTGGTTTTGCCGCAACCAGGGCTTCTGATGAAAAACTTAAAAAATACGATAACACCCTGCCTTCAATGAAATTTCTTCCGGTTTGTGTTGAAGTCCTTGGTCCTGTGGACAAAGCTGCTGCAAAATTTTTTAAAGACATTTGCAACCTTATAAGGGCAAGATCCGGAGTCAAAAGGGAATTTTTCTTCGCAATTTTCTTGTCTCGTATGTGGCAACGAGTCCTTCGTGTTTCCCCGGTTGAAAATATTCAAATGAATGCTGACAGTTTCATATACACACACACACACATACATATATACATACACACGCGCACACACGCACACACATACATGCATACATATATACATTCGTACTTGTTATTTTCACTTAACAATTATACACAAATACGATTTGATGATTAACTATTTATATACACATACAAAACAACTTTTTAACGTGCTTTATATCAATAAATATATATTTGCGTAAATATATACATACACTGGTACATGTATGTATGCGTGTGTATATATGTATGTATGTATGTATGTATATGGTTTGGTTACTATTGATTTTTTGGTTATAGATTGTTCTTTCATTGTTTTTTGTTTATTGTTGATCGTTTTTCTGTTTAATATGTGCTAGGCCACTTGGCCTGTTACTTATCATTTGATATCATCATCATGACGGTTCTTTTTATTATCATTTAATTTACTGCTTGGTTATCTTTGTAGTTGGTTATGAATAGATTGACCGATTGATCAGTTTGTTGGCTGATTGACTGATTGGTCGACGATTCTTTAATCTTGATCAACCCAGCCAATTAAATTAACATAATTTAGCCGATGGATCCTCCATTGAGCCCTGTATACATAGATGTGCCTGCAGTTGCTCACCCAACAAGCAGGCTCCCTGCCACAATCAGCTGTTCATAGGTTGTGCTTATTTTAAACACCTTGTTTTGTTTGCCCGGTCGGTTGCTTGGTTAGTTGCTTGGCTGGTTGATATGAAGCTTGATTGACTGCTTGATTGTTTGATATGATTGGCTTGGTTGGTCGGTCAGTTATTCGGATTGGTCAATCACTCTTGCCTTTTGCCTATGAATGAATGTTGAGCATCTGATTAACACATGTACATATATAAATATAAAGGAATATATGTATATATGTTATAAATATATATTTATATTTACGATTGTATATATATATATATATATATAATGCTTGTATATGTATAAATTAATTAATTAATTTATTAATTCATCTGTTATGTATACATCTAACGTACATTTTTTGAGCATTCAGTCTCACTCTGTATATTGAACGTGACACAAATTTTAACAATCTCATTAAAAATTACACACAATTTTATGCATGCATCTGTATATACGAATCGGATATCATGTAGGCACACGGATATATAGATATATATATATATATATATATATATATATATATATATATATATATATATATATATACATATATACATATATATATATATATATAATTTATTAATGTTGGATAAATATGTGTATGCGTGTGTGCGTGTGCGTATGTGTGTGTGGTTGTGATGGTGGTGATGGTTGTTCTTACTTTCAATCTGTTCCTTCCATTTTTATTAATGATTATTTGCTTGATTGGTATACATCCTCCGAGGTTCGTGTTGTTTTTTTTTGTCATGTTCCTTCAATTGTTTATGATGGTAGTCGGTTGTTTCAATTATTATTATCGATTGCTTGTTTCATTATAATCTTTGAATTATTTTTAGCTTAACGCAACATTAGATTGTTCGGTTGTTGTTGTTTTTGTTGTTGTAATGATGGTGATGTTTTTATTTTTTTATTTTTTGAAACCCTCAACTTCATCTTATTTTCTTCCTTTTCCCTTCTATACAATTTTTGTTTCGTTTTGCGACTGGGCTGTAGTTTCGGCTGGCAAAATGATGCTGTTAGCTTTGTTGAATTTTGTTACTGGTGCGTTGTTGTTTTTTCGAATCTGTGAGTTTTTTTACGTTTGCCTTGTTGCCGGTGGAACAATTGACCATCTTGCTGGTACGACTGCTCTTTATTGTTCGGTTCGGTTATGAGCTGGCTAGGCAACAGTTGTTTGACTTTCTGTCGGTCTGTCTGTTTGTCTGTTCGTCTATCTGTCTGTTTGTCTGTCGATGTTTGATGCTTTCTATCATTAACTTCATTGTTTGATATTGGATATGTTCAATTAAGGCTCTCTATCATGAAGCTCATTGTTTCATATACAATATGTTCAACTGCTTGCTTTCATTGCTTTGATAGATGTTCTACAGTGCCTCATCAAGTGACTAGATGCCTGCTTAAGTGCATTTGTCTCTATGTGCACCAGCCTGCCTACGTACACATATACATTTGAATGCACATGCATGTATACGCACATGCATACACAACATGCCCAGAGAGTCGGTTGCTTGCTTACACTCACAAGCGTTTGTCTTCACAAACATAAGCGTGTGCATAACGTTATACACGCAAGCCTTTTCGATACATAGCTGCGTGCACGTAGTTGAAGACAGATACACAGACAGGCAGACAGACAGATGGAGGGAGGGACACACATCTAAATAAATATACCCGTGTCAATTTTCTACTTATCTGCGTGCTTACGCTGTCTTCGTCTTTGCGTGTTTACAAATATCGGTACGGTGGCTCAGTGCATAACATTTTTTTAACGTCACCGCTGTTGTCTTTTAGTGTACGTAACAATTTTATTTTACATTCATTGTTATTAGTTATATAGTATTCTGTTATAGTTGTCGTTATTATTATTATATTTATTATTATTATTATTATTATTATTGAAATCTGTTGACTCATGCGACGTTGATGATGTTTTCCTTGTGGTCACTTCTAATGGATGGATGATGGATTCATTATATAACAACATGTTAACTGCGCCACTGAATGCATTGCATTACAAGAACCAACCTATATACTCCTGTGCCCTATCCTACCTTGCTCTGCCCCTGCTCTACCCTATCTCGCTACTTGCTTCTCATCAACGTCTTCATTTCATTTTTTTTATTGTTGTTTGCAAATTGATTACCGATGATGAACATGTAAATAAAATAATTAAATTATATATATATATATATATATATATATATATATATATACATACATGCATACATAAGTGTATAGTTACAAACTTCAATGTAATGTAAGTGTATGGTGTATATACACGTGAAGTGCTTGTATTTTACCTTTTTTTTTTCATTTAGCACTTGCTGTCTTCAAATTGAACATTTGAAATTATCTAATATTGCGGCATTGGTAGTGTAAACCCTGGCAATTCAGATCCGAGTGACGGTAGTGAAGTGAGGACGGACGGAGCTGGAGGTGATGGTGATTGATAAAAAAATGCAGATAACAAATGGTGCGGAGTTTTATTTATTTGACGCTGATATGATTGTTCGTAGTCTTTCTGTCGCTGCGTCCTTCGAATGTATTGTGAGAATGGGATTGATTTAAAATTGTGAGCTCGATTCGATTCGTTGATTCTTCGAAATTGACATATGCCTGCCTGCACATCAATATCTCAGGTGAACATTCAAATTCTTTATTTTTTTATTCTTCAGTCTTCTTTTTCTTAATTTCTCTATCATTTTCTTTCTTTCTTTCATTCATTCATTCGTTCGTGTTGTTGTTATTATTGTACAAAACTTTGTTTTTCACGTTTCGGTTTTTGCGGAATGACTTTGGAATTTGTTGAAAATGACTTTACAGTCTTTATATTAACAGCATGTAACTTAATTCCTTTTTTGTAGCACTTCAGAAAATTTTAAACTTTTTAATAATAATTAAATAGTAATTAATACTTCTTCGAAAGCTGTGGCATGCTTTTTTTTATCAGCTTTCATCTTCAGGCTCGTTTAAACTAAACATTCAGGGAAAATTTATCAAATTCAAGTTTGTTCGAAGTAATTATTTTCTGTCTTTAAATATTTTTCTCATTTTAACTTCAGACCGATTAAATTTGAAAAATCTTATATAATTGCTAAATGTACTATTGAGTTATTAAAGTAACGAATGAACTTACCGCCTATGTAATCATTTACTGGAACAAAATGCTCCGATGAATGTAAATATTCTTATCATATGGATTTGAAGCATGATCTATCTAGTGACCAACGGAGATGTTAATTATAAAGTTAGGAGGTTCAACGTAACGAATGTTTTTGTTTGTTTGTTTGTTTGTTTGTTTTATTGATTGTTTTTGAACTTTAGCTTTCTTCTTTTCAACCAGTCTGTCCTGTCTATTAAGATTTAGAGATGAAATGTGAATGTAGATGTGGATGATGATTCCCACAAGCATACAAGTATAGTAAGGTCATGGCATGGCTGGACTTATATTATTGTGTGCATTGTATGCTGCTGCGGTCACATCACATTTAACAATATTAATTTACCTACGATGTATGTATAATTTTCATGTATCTGACAATATTATCTGTTAACGTTGTTCATAGCTTATTTGTTGAATTACAGTTTTACATATTTTCATTTTATCCGCACTTCGTGGAGGTATATTTTTGAATAAAATTTTCATCAACACTTTCTCTTCATTAACATTTTACTAATTATCATCATCATCTTATTTTCATTCTTCGTCCACTGTGAGATGGAATGAAACATTTATTCTCAGGTCAAAGATTTATTTATTTAATTGATTAATTAATTAATTGTTTATTTATTTGTTTATTATATATTAGATATAGATTAAAATGTTAACGAACCGGTTCTATCATAATTTTTATTCCAACTAAAAACTGCGAATGTTTCGTAGTCAGTTGATTGCTAAGAATATATGACGATATATATCATTATCATTATTATTAGATGAAATTTTTTTTTAGTTACTCCTGATGAATTTTTTTTCCAATCTTTCAAAAGCTAAAATTGAACGTGCATTAATGAATAATTTTTCACGCGTGTGTACAGTGTATGACGGACGAAGAACGTTGTTAACGCTTTGGTGATGATTCATTGCTCTTTATTATTACTTTTATTATTATTTTGATTATTATTTCATTGTTACTATCATCGTAATTAACTACGCATCTTTGTAATGTAGATGTTTCGTTTCTTCATTTTTACGATTTGTACCGCAATGGGATTTTTACATTTGACCATGTGTGTGAGGTGCAACTTTTATTTTAATGACGTCATCATTTATTCATACATTAATTCATTCATACATTCATTTCGTGAACACTACGCGATATGAATAATGTACATTAAATGTGTATTACATATTTTTTTATTTATCTTTTTTTTTCAAGAACATAATTAAATCTTGTTTCGTGAACTTCTATAATAATGTTTTGTTTTATAAATTTGTTTCCTGATTTGGATTAGGATGTTCAAATAGGTGTGTTTGGGATCGAATTAATGTATGCGTCTATATGCATGTATGATTGATTGATTGATTTAAAGAGATGTAAAAAATCCTTTCAGAGCTTTCTTTATTCAAGTTGGCATTATTTATACAAAACTTTGTTGTAAAAAAATAATGTTGAAAGTTATTACATTTTACTTTATTAAAAACAGAACAGAATAGTCAATAAATTGATATCTAAGACGACGACTACGATATTTGAAACGACGAGGTTGGTGATGAGGATGACGATTGCTTGGCGGGCAAACACCAATGCTGACAAAATAATCACGAACGATACTAAAAAATAGTCCAAATATTTTGAATTCTGCCATCGGGCCAAGTCGTTTTCTTCATTTTGAAACTGATCAGAATGCGATTTGAAATCTCGCTCAAACGGGTTAAATGGGTGAATACCGTGCAAACTTTTGCAGCCCTGTCTCTATTGTATGAAGCTATTTAAATAAATCCCTCCTTGTTCGGGGAAATAATTTGTGCTGAAAACATTTTTTTTATATATTCAAGTATTTTCCACATGAGTTGATGAGCAACAGGTCTTGTTAATAACTTCTTGTAGTGATATAACTTAATGAACGCTGGCGTCCAAGTGACATGGTTTGCTGAGCAAACTGAACGAAATGTCTATCATGCTTGAGTTGGCGAGGTGGTGGATTTTTAGAGAAATTTTATTCCATCTTTGTATGCACTTCAACGTTTCATCGTTATAAAGTGTTATCGCTAGTTTTCAATTTTAAATTTCCTATCTCTGGGTGGATGAACACCGGTTCAGAACTTGAGTGTCGTCGATTTGAGTTTAAGCATCGACATTCGTTGGAGGTCATGTCGTGAGTGCTACTGTGATGAGGAGGAGGATGACGATGTCGTTGGCGATGAAAACAACAAAATGGAACGTTGAAACTAACGCCGTGATTGCTGGCATCAAACTGAATGTCATTATCTTCATCGGTCATTTCTTGAACGTTATCTACGAAGTAACATTTTCCTTGGTTCTTTTTCTGCATCTTTATTCTTTTTCGACTGAAACATAAATGCTGGCTGATCGAACTGCGCCATGCATTACAGGCACTAAATCGAGAATTATTCGCCGATTTAGAAGTGAAAAAATCCGCCGTGCTTACGTCGTTGGCGATAGATGTTGTAAAAGGTAGTTGATCGGCCGAAGCGGATCTGCATCGCAACAAACGTCTGAACGCTTCTCGAAAGTCCCTGTTGAAAAATGCATATATCAGGGGATTCAGTGCTGAATTGACGTAACCAATCCAGAACAGAAGGGATATGACCTCTTTTGGGGTGTCACATTTCACTCCGCAAAGGGTTGTCGATAGGTACCATATGAAAAATGGAAGCCAACAGAACAAAAATGCTCCCATTATTATTCCTGTAAAAAATATTTAACTTTTAAAATAATTTTTCTAATTTTAAATACAAACATTCAATTGTAATTACCTATAAATTACCTATAAAAACAATTCTAGTTTCTTAAGTGAAGAACAATGAATTTTGAGTTTACGCGTTGGCTTTAGCTGTCAACATTTCCATTATTGCTAATTAGCTTATTTAAATCAGCACATTTCCAAGGAAAGTTCTTAGAGACGATGAATCCTTTTTTCCGGCTTTAAAACGTACATTAGCCAGCGGCGTAGGAACCATAGGTTCAGCAGGTTCGTTGAACCTGGGCCCCCGGGACTCAAGGAGCCCCCGAAGAATGAAAAAAATGTAGTAAATTTCTGTATAAAATTAATTCTTCATTTGATATTTTTAATTAACTTAATATCTCTGGTAAAACATTACTATAATCTTTTTTTGTTATATGTAAAACATTTCTAAATTATGTTCAATTTGTGGTTCATAATTTTATAGCTTTATCGTTTTATTCATTATTCATCTACACTACATTTCATTATTGTCGTTGTCAAGTAATTTTTTTCCATTTAGCAATAGTTTTGCTACAAAAGTTGGTAAATTATTTTAACAAATTCAATTGTTTTTTTAATAGAATTTCAGATCTTATTTTGCATTAATAATGATTAAAGTATTGTTTGAGAAGTGTTATAACAATTTTTAAGACATAAGATCTCGGACAAAAATGAAATGAAATATCGAATGATTTTTGTCTGGAAAGACCTTATGATACATTTAAAGTAAATTTTCATCTTCCAGTTGTTCACACATGTTTAAAACAACTAAAAACTCGAATCCCTTCCCGCAATTTGTCGATTTATTTTCATTTTTGTTTCCACTTAGACTTTTTAGACGTTTAGACTTATTAGAAGCAGATGCGGATCGTCAGGTCATGAAATTTACAACGGTGTACAAGACTGATGTAACATCCGATCTTCTAAGACAGGTTCTTGCCTTCAAATCATGTGCAAAAGCATTCATCCGAGAAGCAAAGAATCCGGAAGATGTCTTAAACTGAACTAAAATTAGAACTAAATCCTGCTTTCCTGATTTGGTCATCTCCTATTGTTTTTTTGTTTTCAACAGTGACCACTGCCAGTAATTAATGACAATGATTGATTGCTTGGTTTAACTTAACAAAAAATAAAAAAACTATTTTATTATACAGTTGCAATTTTGTTTATAAATTAAATGTTTCAGACCGAAAATTTCATTTTTATTATCATATGTATAACCGCCGCTTACTTCTTTTCCAATATGTACATCAAGGGCCCACTCTAATTATTTGAACCTGGGTCCTTCACAGTTTAGCTACGCCACTGACATTAGCTATCTGAGATATTTAACAGCTTAACTTGTTCTCCAGCATAATTGCCAGTACTCGAACACAGATGTGCACGCCACGATGTATTTGCTATTTTATCTAATTAATCATGCGTGCCTTTTAATTTAACTTATATTATTTTTTTCAACATGTGCTACAATATGTTATTTATTTATTTAATTAATTAATTAGTTAAGTATTAATATTATTACTACTAATCTATTAGTGATAAAAATGATAATACTAAATTAGAAGCAGATGAATAATTTGATTTTTATCATGTTAACAGTTTATAACCGAGACCAAAATTGCGTTGTTTGTTAATTACGGTCTGTTGGACGCCAAGTTAATTATATAAGTAGAACAGAAAGTGAAAGAAGCAAGATGAGAGTATCTTGACGAGGGCCTCGTCAACATAGATATGATACCACTTGAAACTTTCTCAAATTTAAATATGCTGAACATTTGTCGAAATAACTTATGATAGAAAACGGAACTCAAAACCAATACTTGTAAATTTCATTATTTTGTTTTTTTTAAAACAAACAACTTCTATAACATAACAACATAATAGACTTATAGAGCATGCAGACAATCAGACTTTCATTTCATTTCATGCTCAAATCACCTAATGTTTTGGCAGCTTTGTTCTCTCGATGAATCTGTTTACGTTGTTGTGTCAATCTTTGGCTGGAACTCGAGAGGCTGAGTTGCAGTCGACTGCTGCTGGTGCTGAGGTTGTTTCTGTTTTTTACGTTGTTGCCTGTGGAACTACTGTTGTGTATTTTGAGGTAGTTGTTGTCGCTTGTGTTGATTTCAACGTCGTTGTTTGAACTGCCTATGTTCTCGACATCCACGATGCTAATTGCTTTTATGCCAATTGCTCTGTTGTTTATTGCAGTGTTGCTAATTACGATATCGTCTCCTTTGCTGTTGGTGGTGGTGGCTGTGGAAAAAGTAATAACATTGCTCTTTGATGGATTGCCTCTAACGTTCCTGAAAATCAAATGAAGGTGAGTGGTTTATGTGCTGAACATTAGGCGCTCATTAAACAAATGAAGACATCATCAAATTAACCACCTACAAACAATCGGAATGAAAGTATTTTGCTAAATGTGAGAGTCAACGTCCGCAAAAATAATGTTAACATTACCTATTCTAATGAACGTATGAATATTAATTTTAATTATGTGTAGGGATGTGGGGAAAATTTTCAATGATAATACCACCAACACAACGTGTTGGTGGTATTAATTAAAAAGTTTCTATAACAAAATTTGCATATTGTGTTTGAAGGTTTATGAATGGTCGTAAATAATTACACAGTCGTAAGTTCACACATTCACAGTTCATAAATAACTTGCGCCATTATCCGGGCAATTAATGCGGTTTCAACACGATCGTATTTCATTGAAATTATCATACACACACACACACAAACACACATTAATATATATATATATATATATACATACATACATATGTTTGCAGGCTAATTTTACTTATATTTTATACGGTAAGTATAAGAATTATTTTTTTAGCATCACAGCCTATAACATTGTATCATTGTAAAATTGAGGTTATTTCAAAAATTTTTGTGATCATTTGATGTAGTAGGTAACCTTTCGTAGCATAATTACGTAATTACTCCATATGTATGCGTTACAGAAAACACTTCAAATAACGTAACTCTAAGTTTGTGCGTTATTGTGCAATGCTCATTGTTTATGGTTGGATTGATGATAATGTTTCTTGACTGCCTTCCAAAAATAAAAATTTCTTGGTTTTAAATTTGTATAATTAATACCAGTGAAAAAAAAGTTTGGCACCAGCTTCTGTAATCATAAAGTTACATTTACAGTGGGATCGTCAATTTGAAAATGTTTGCGATTGTCATTCACCGACCCACAAATTTGTTAATAACTCATCCAGTGCGCAAATAATGTACGTGTCACTTTAAATAAAAAAAAATGATAGCTCTACTAGGAAGGTTTATGAACATAAACATCTTTTCTCAAAAAAAACTGGCCTTGAACTTGAACTGCCAACCTCTAAAATCATTTTTCGAACTAATGCTACTTGCTAGTTTGAATGCTTTAATTTTAACATGGCATTTTAAGATGTATGATAGGCAAACATTAAGCTCAGTCAAACCCACTTTCAAAGATGGGTACGCGAATTGTATTTTGAGATGGCTGCACGATGATGTTAGAATTGCACATCGATTGAATGGTTGAAAATAAATTCAATTTGTAGTCGTTACGATTTATTCTAATCTACGTGGCATATCACTTTAAAAATAATGAATAAACAATGAACAGGTAACAATTTCGGGGAATAAAATGTAATTGACTGTGGAAGTAATGTTAGAGTGAGAAGCGCTGAAATGACCAGAAATCAATGGAGCATCGAAACAATTAAGGACATGGTACATCACAAGAGGCTTGCCTCACAAGCGATTGCTTCATCATAACACATTCCTCCATGCAACTGCTTGTTCGTTTTGATATGTAGGGTTTTGTTACTGCGATTTAAATTTGGAAGAAAATTTTAAAATAATTCTTTCTGAAATTTTAATTTGAAAACGTCAAAAAATTTTGTATAATTTTATAATTGGTTAAAAATTTTCGCATAGATTTCAAGTGTAAATCACAAAATCTTTCATTGATTTGTTTTTGAAAACCTAATTAATTCACTTAAGTTTATTTTATCTAATTTTTGAATTAAGTTCAAATTAAAATTAAGTTCTTCAGTAAGAATATTTGATTTATTTATTAAATGAACTATCAAATATGAAGTAAAATCTTTCAAAAACCGCTAAAATGTTTTGAAAACTGCAAATGGATTTTCGTAAATTTTTAATTTCGAAACTTTTTTTATTACAGAAGTCTGGTCTAAGATAGAGATTATTGTGATAAACATTTTCATATCAGAAAAACCACTTCCTACGAAGTTTATAATAACGACGCACATAATGGATTAACAACTGCAGAAATTATTATAAAAAAATGTTGGACGATGGATTCAATTATAGCAGCAGCAGCAGCAGCAGCAGCAGTAGTAGTAGTAGTAGTAGTAGTAGTAGTAGTAGCAGTAGCAGCAACAGAGACAACGACATGTAGTAACGAAGTTTGCAATGAAAAACGCAATAATGAATTTTGGCAATATCTCGTGTTTGGTTCTCTTTTGGTAGATTTTGGTTCGTCGGAAAAATAATGAGATGCAATGAAACAAAAGGAAAACAATAACGCATTTATTAAATACGGCAACCATAAAAACAAAACAAAGAGAAGAAAAGACATTCTATTGCAAAAAAATTCTATTACAAAAAATATTAATAATATGAATTCTTCGAATGCAACAAGATGAAGACAGTGACGATGATCGTGATGACTATGGTGCTGATAATATTAATAATGATGATGTATTGATAATGATGATGATTGATAATGATGATGTTGATGATGATAGCGATGATGTTTATAAACCATGGTGGTAAAAAAAATTACCAAGACAATCATGCCGATGATGATGTTTATATGAACAACAACAACAACAACAACAACAACGACAACAACAACAATAATAATAACAATAATAATAATAACAACAATAATAATAATAATAAATAATGACAACAACAATAATAATAATGATAAACATGACATGATGATGACAATAATGATGATGATAAGGAAAAGGATGACAATGATAAATATTATTATTATTATTATTATTATTATTATTTTTGTTGTTGTTGTTGTTGTTGTTGTTATTATTATTATAAAATAATGATGGTGATATTATTTGAAAAAATAGACAACATAAACCTTGAAGTTGTTATGGACAGGCAGTCATTTTTGCCATCAGCATCTGCACAACCAATCCTCTCAACATTGCAACCACTATTGCTATTTATGTTGTTGTTATCGTTGTTATTATCGTTGTTGTTCTTGTTGTTGTTACAATTGTTGGGATTATTATTTGTGTGGTTGTCGTTATTGCTACTACTATTATCTGTCTTGTTGTTGTTGTTGCTGTTGTTATTGTTGTTATTGCGGTTGTGGCTGTTTTTAAAATTGTTATTATTATTATTAGTGTGGTTGTCGTTATCGGTGTTACTGGAATCTGTGTTGTTGCTGTTGTTGTTGCTATTATTATTATTATTATTATTATTATTATCATTATTATTATAGTTGTTTGAGTTATTGTCGTTAGAGCCAGTAACGTTATTGCCGTCAGTTTCATGGTCCCTAATCAACTTATTGAGAACATCAGAATTTGTAGGTCCTGTTGTGATGCTACGGTTAACTGTGTTGTTGTTGTTGTTGTTGCTGCTGCTGCTGTTGTTGTTGTTGTTATTATTAACGTTGCTGATGTTGCAGTTAGCGTTGCTGTTAACGTTATTCACGTTGCTGTTATAGTTGCTTGTTGATGTGTTGGATGCACTGACCACTAGCAATCTCATCTTTTTCTCTTGCTTGCGTGCTTCGATGAAGATTTTGACGTAAGTGAAAACCATGACGATGGCGGGGGTCCAGAAGGAAACCATGGAAGATATCAAGGCGTATGCCGGGTTTACCTGCGAATGAAATTTTATCTGGAGTTGTATTTGGAACTGTAGGTGATTATGTATGTGAAGCTTTATGTGATGTTGAATGTGGAATGCAATCGAAGTATTTATGAACAAAACAATTTTTATACTTACAAGTACCACAAGTATTTGAGAGATTTAATACAATTTTTAGTATATTACGTATGCATGTGTAATACAAATAATTAAAAGTTTTAATGTAAATTAGCTATTGTCAATGAATAAAGGTCAGTTCATTGAGATCTCATCCACCCAGCCATCTTCCTGGTCAGCAGCAGCAGCAGCAACATGGAACAACCAGAGAGTTGGTTGAATAGATGAAGCGTGACGTCAGGTGGCATCCAGGCCATCATCCATCTTCATTATTGAAATGACATGAACATATATATATATATATACAAATATATATATATATATATATATATAATTTGTTATATTCCATATATATATATATATATATATATACAAATATATATATATATATATATATAATTTGTTATATTCCATATATATATATATAAATATATATATATATATATATATATATATATATATGTATAGGCATAAGTGATAAACATAGCGATAGTTGCCAGAGTTTTAATATCACATATTGTATATTTTATGTAAACATTTTCTCCATAATATTATTATAAATGCTGCTTCTTGTTGATTTTTGTTTAATTTCTTGTAGAACGAAAACGAAACGGAGGGATGCATTTTTACGCAATAAACGATTTTATTGCGGCCAATATTGAGGAGTTGGCAGGCGCTGAGTTCCATGCCAAACTACTTCAGTGACGTTCAGGTGCACCTCATCAAATTTCACGCACTTTCGGCCGCGCAGACATGTAAGAATGCTAAAGTTTTGGTGGTGAGCACAACTTCCAACATGTAAAAATACTGAAGTCTTCCAACAGTTGCATGGAAGCTGTTCAGATGACAAGTTCCAGCAAAAATAACAACAACAATAACTCATCGCAAACAAAAAAAAACAACTTGCGTTGGCAGTTTGGGATACGTTATTTTTTCATTCCCCTGAAAATTGTCATTA
>NW_008703663.1:2168-6167 GCF_000326865.2 Helobdella robusta | reverse complement strand
CCAACACTTTGAAAAATGCATCGACGTTCCCACTGTTCTTCTTGCATCAGCCTCAACAGCGTAGAACCTGGTTTTGTATTCTTTCTTGTTTAAACCTTGAATCAGCTGTTCATACTTTGCAGTTTTTACATCGTGGCTACTGAGCATGTTATTGGTTTTTGACAGAGTCAGTTCGATAACGATAACTAAATTCGTATTCTCAGATGCCACCACCACGTCAGGTCTCGTGCCTGCTTCTTTGATGTACGTTGAAAAATTTTGTCTTTCTTCCAAATCAGCGTACACAACTCAATCTGGCGTTTTTTAAGATACCATCTTTCACTCGGTCATGTTTGACGTCTCTGCTTTTTCGTTCTCTTTGAAAATACACCTTCGGATTTTCCGCAGACTGAGATTTGACGTCATTGCAAGCGGAACAGACCGTTTCTACTAGGCTTTTCAAAACTTTGTTGTAGCGCCATGTATACCGGTTATGGCCTAGAGCATACTGACATGACGACAGCACGTGCGTGAGTGTCTCGTGACTTCCACAGAGTGTGCATTTGTTTTATGCCGACAAACTCCACCAAACCCAAATAAGCTTTCGTTGGCAACTGGTCGTTCATTTTTCTTATTAGAAAAGCCAAACGGAGAGGAGCCATATTTCAAATTTTTTCCAACTAACGTTTCTCTGCAATTCTTCTTCTCACGACGACCATCTGCCCTGTTGACTCTGCTGCACTGATGCCAGCCTTCACTCTTTCTCTGTCGTACTCTGTCGTCTTTCTTCAATAATCATCTGTCCTTATGTTTTGTTGTTGACTTTGAGCCACCATTCATTTTGAAACAAGCCTATGCCGTGTTTTGTGCTTTGCACTGCTCCAACAATCTCCTTATATTTCAAAGGTTGTTCTGACAAGTCTTTTTCATTTCTGGCTTTCCATTTTTTCCCGTTTTCAACAGTGGCTTAATCTGGGTTATACATTGGTCTGCCGAGTTGTCAAGCATCCATTGACTTGTTGTTTTGGCGCATTTGAGTTCATCAACTACCGCTTGTGGTAAATCGCATTCTGAATCTTAACCCTAACACAATTCACACAAAACAAAAGAATTTTGTTGAAACGCATGCTCTGGTTTTTTTTTTGTCAATCATCATATCATTGTCTTTTAATTGCTCTGCCTCGATTGTGTTCGTTCATCTGAGGTATAAGTCTATGCACACTGTTAGACTGCCGGATTTGGCTGGATCAAACAAATAAATAAATAAATTTTTGACGTATTTTCTTCTTTTGACGTTTTTTTTTTGACAAATCCTTTCGGCTTTGCAAAAACTTTCCAATCTTGCACTAACTTCGTCTCAGAGTATGTCCATGCCAACTCGTTCCTCTTCCATTAGTCCCTTAGTCGATTTTTCTCTTTTTTAGTAGATCTATCTCATTTTGTCTCCTTGAATTTTTTACTGCTGGCTTTTCAACCTTTTCGATGTACCCAAAGGCTGCCACACAATTTTCATAAAGGATGTATGTATGTGTGTGTGTATATATATATATATATATATATATATATATATATGTGTGTGTGTGTGTGTGTGTGTGTGTGTGTGTGTGTGTGTGCGTGTGTGGTGTACGTTTGTGTGTTTGTGTTTATGTTTTTAGACCAAACAATTTTCTTATTAACATATCCAATTATGTTTTGTTGGCTTCCATTTATAATTATAATTTTCTATATTAATTTGTTCTTTTTCTTCTTCTTCTTATTGTTGTTGGTGTTGTTGTTGTCGTTGTAATCATGATTTATTTAAAAAAATTTTTTCTACCTTAGTCAATTGTATAGAAAAAAAATGACGAAACAATAATATGAAGAAAAAAAAATAATAAGAATAATAATAAAATTAAATTTTATCAAATCCATCGATCAATGCCTTAAAATTATACGCTTTATTTCACTAGATGATGATGATGATGATGATGATTCGTTTACCAATTATCATTATTATTATTATTATTATTATTATTATCATTATTATTATTATCTGTCTAATAATGAGCAAATGCAATTCATTTTAATCCACTGAGGGCTATAACGTAAATTGTTTGTTTGTTCTTTCATTCATTTTTTCCTTCTTTTATTTGTTTCCACGCTCCTTCGCTCATCGGTTTTTAGTTCGTTCAATTTGATTATTGCTTTGTTAATTTATTTATATATTCATTCTTTCGTTCGTTTGTTCGTTCATTCATTCATTCATTCATTCATCCAATAATTCACCTTAATTATTCATCCATTCATTTGTTCGTTCTTTTGTGCATTCGTTCATTCATACATACATTTTAGAGGCACACACAAAAACAAACTAATACCACACACACAAACACACGCACACACACAAACTCACTCACTCACAGACATGCACACACACAAACTCACACATACAAACACAAAAAAACACACACACATACACACAAACACGCACACAACCACTCACGCACACACACACACACATATATATTTATATATATATATTTTTTCTACATATTTATACTGGCTTCAGTCTTGAGAAAAATCATAGAATGATCTCAACGAAAGTTTTTTTAAATTTTGAGTCGTTTAATTTTTTCAATAATTATTAACAATAAAATAATAAATAATTTATATAACAAAGGTAATATTAACAATAAGTATATTTTTATTAGTAATAATAATAATTATTATTATCTTTTATCTTATTATCAATAAATTTTAACGTTTTTTGATTGGTTGGTCGGTTAGTTTATTGATTGATTGAATGAATGAATGATCGAATGAATGATTAATGAATGAATGAATGATCGGATGAATGGTTAATGAAGAAGGAATAAACAGGTAAATAAATGAATGAGAAAATGAATGAATGAATAAATGAATGAATTAATTAAAAAGATTTTGATTAAAAAATTATTTGACATGAAGTGAAAAATGCATTGACCGAATGATTGAATGAATGATTGAATGAATTGTTTGGTGGTTTGAATGAATGAATGAATGAATGAATGAATGAATGAGAAAATAAATGAATGAATGAATGATTAAATTAAATAATTGAATGATTATCATTATTATAACTGTACTTACAATCATTTTCTTTTTTTGCGACGCAATTATCATCACCATGATCATCGCATTTGCCATCATCATCAACAACATCATCGTCACATCATCGTCATCGTCATTACCATCATCATCATCATCACAATCATCATCACCACCACCATCATCATCATTGCCGTCGGATCTCCATTAAGCATTTTTTTTCTGGTTAACACTTCGCGAAACTTAAAAAAAAAAAAAGTTCTACGTGCACTCGTCAAAAATTACACTGGAATAAAATAAATAATAATCATAATCATAATAATAATAATAATAATAATAATAATAATAATAATAGTACTTATAATGATTATAATTGTAATACTGCTATTACTAGCACCAACACAATACTGCTTCTGGTACTACCACTATTGCTACTACTACTACTACTACTACTTCTACCATTAACACTATTACTACTACCACTACTACTACCACTACTACTACTACCACTACTACTACTACTTCTACTACTACTACTACTACTACCACTACTACTAATACTACTACTACTATTATTATTGCTACTACTTATGCTACTACTACTACTGCTATTATTACTACTACTACTACTACTACTACTACTACTACTACTACTACTACTACTACTACTACTACTACTACTACTACTACTACTACTACTGCTGCTGCTGCTGCTTTCATTGGTTTACTACTAATACAATTGTTGTGCAGATTCTTTACATGATGGATATTTTTTTATTTACAATTATTCAATAGCAGATCCAAGTGTTTGTTCATCTCAGAGTTTATCGATCCATTCATTCATTCATTCGATTTTTGGTTCATTCATTCATTCTTATACATATATTATACACACAAATGTATATATATATATATATATATATATATATAATATATATATATATATATAGTGTT
>NW_008703663.1:0-1143 GCF_000326865.2 Helobdella robusta | reverse complement strand
CTACGTAGATGAAAGTAAGAGCTTCTAGCAACACTATTAATCTGAGAAGAGAGAGACATAGTAGAATCAAAGATAAAACCTAGACTACAAAACTTATGAGAGACATCAAGAGTTTTAGAATCAGGTAAGATAATAGACTGTTTAGATTTATTAAAACAAATTAATTCAAACTTAGAAGGATTAAGTTTAAGACACATAGAGTCAGACCAAGCAATAATTGAAGAAAGACATAGAGATAAATTATGAAGAACACTATTGAGATTAGATAGAGGAAAAGAAGTATAAATGTAAGAATCATCAGCATATAGTTGACTAGAGAAAGAAAAGTTATTAATAATACGAGGTAGTTCAGAAGTATAGAGTATAAATAGAAGAGGGCCAAGGATAGAACCCTGAGGTACCCCGAAAGTAAGAGTAGAGGAGTTAGAAGTAGAATTATTGAAAACAACAGAAGAAAAACGATTACAGAGATAAGAAAAAAACCAAGATAGACAAGAATCAGTAATATTAAAAGAATGATGCAGCAGTCTCAAGAGAATAGTACGGTCAACAGTATCAAAAGCCGAGGAAAAGTCAAGAGCAAGAAGAAGAAACGTAATCATGTAGTATATGAATTTAAATGCCCTATTGACGACAACATTCGTATATTGGCGTTACGACCACTTCACTATCAAGACGTCTCACAATGCATACACGAAGATAAACCATCAAATCTCATTTGCAATCGACACACGCAACTCTAATAACCAGCCAAACTCTTGACAACAACACAGAAATAATTTATCAAAACACCAACACACTACATCTCAAAATTGCAGAAGCTCTCCTAATAGATATCAATAAACCCCAAATAAACATCCAACAAAGAATGATAACATCATTACCAACTCAACGCCTCAATAACAACGAAGAACAAAGGAATGACAACAACAAAAATGAAAAATACTACACCAACTAATAAACTTTGCTAAAGAACTTTGCTTCGTTTAAAGAAACTGTATAAACCAAATCTGTCTTTGAAGATGAGTTATGAAAAATCGAAATAAGGCCGTATGTGCATGATTAATTCGGATAACAACAGTTTCATTAAATTTTCATTATGAGCCTGGATAATTTTATTTTCAACAAATTGACAATTTCAGA
>NW_008703662.1:5217-6167 GCF_000326865.2 Helobdella robusta | reverse complement strand
GAAATTCGCCCTCGACCGAGTGTCTCATCTTCCGGTCCACGACGCGCTGACCATCGTCCGCAACGCCCTTAGTTTGCCTAGATTTATGTATTTCCTTCGTACATCCTTCTCGGTTGATGCATCCATTTTGGGCGGATTCGATGGCGCCCTGAGGTCAGCTTTGTCAGCCCTATGCAATGTTGAGTTGACAGACAGGGGCTGGTCTCAGGCCCAGTTGCCGGTTCGGTTTGGGGGACTGGGGTTGTTAAGCGTGGTCCAGCTGGCACCTATTGTTTACAAATCATCTGCCGCTGCCACGCTCGACCTGCAGTCTGCCCTGCTCCTGCAATCTTTCACGAATCTTGGTACCCCACCAGCATCACCCAACCGAGCAAAACATTTTCAAGCTCGGTTGCTGGAAGAGGCATACAAAACAACTTTTCAGTTTTTGTTGTCCTCTAGTCCCGACGATGCAACTTCGGCTCGTCTGCTGGCCGCGTCAAGCGACGCGAGCTGCGGTTGGTTGAGATCCTGGCCCAACTCATCGGTGGGTACCCGACTGGATGATGAGACGGTCAGGATGGCCATTGGTTTTTGTCTGGGTTTAACGGTCCACCATAAATATCTGTGTAGGTGCGGTGCGGAAGCTAACGAACTCGGTCACCACGGCCTGGTCTGTCGTTTAGGTGGAGGTCGTCAGTTGCGCCATTCCGCATTAAATGATTACATCTGCCGGCTTTTCTCCAAGGCTTCAATACCCGTTCTTAAAGAGCCCTCGGGAATTTCCGCGTTGGATGGAAAACGTCCGGATGGCTGCACGTTGATTCCTTGGAGAGCCGGTAGATGCCTGGCGTGGGACGTAACCGTTCCGGGCACATTAGCGGAACGGTACGTGCACTTAACCAGCAAAGAAAGTGGTTTGGCCGCAACCAGGGCATCGGATGAAAAGTTAAAAAATAGAAGGTGCCCGC
>NW_008703662.1:0-853 GCF_000326865.2 Helobdella robusta | reverse complement strand
TGTTCCAATTTTTAATTGGTGTCGCTTTGTGTTTTTTGTGGCAGGTTGAATTATTGAACAATTATTTTCCTTTAGCCTTTATTTCTTTGTTCCAATTTTTAATTGGTGTCGCTTTGTGTTTTTTGTGGCAGGTTGAATTATTGGAATGGGCAAAGGTAGTTGAATTTAATTTGTTTGTTTATTGATGGTTGATTTTTTTGTAGTAAAGAGTGCTTCTATGATTTGGAGGGTTCTTTGAATTGTTGCTATGTTGATGACTTTGGTTCCTAAGACAAAATCCTCCCGTGTGATTTTCTTATCGTGTTATTTTAGAGTGTATTAAAGGTCCATCATTAGATAGATGGCACGTTAATCATTTTCATAGTAGTCATACCAATATACGTTTGTAGCATCCTACAATATTACTAAGATTGTACCCAAAACAAATGTTAATTTAACCACCGACTATAAATGTTAGGCCTCCTCATAATATTCTCCTATTCATTCTAATTATTTTTCTTTGTAATATTTTAGCATATCAATTGTAAAAGTAAATTAATTATACTAATACAATTTAATTGAATGTGTATTCTTTAAATATTAGTTAATGCTTTACTGTTCACTTATTATGTTCATTTAGATAAAGTTTAAAATCAGAAGTTATTAACAGATGTAGATTATTACTTTTTAGCAGTTGTTTCAGTAATAAATTACTTCACAATTTCAAAGTTTCTTCCTTTGTTAAAAAAACCCACATCTAGTTAAATGTTAAATGCATCACATTTACTTACAATAATATAATAACATAATAATAATCTAAAAATAGAAGCCTTATAATTATAATCGAGTCGAAAGTTTATTCATTCATTCATTT
>NW_008703661.1:4953-6167 GCF_000326865.2 Helobdella robusta | reverse complement strand
TAAATATAATTATTCCGCACTTATTGTTATTACTATTTGTTATTACTTTTATTATTGTTATTATTGTTATCTATGTACTGTCATATGAACTTACCAACGTGTGTATGAATGTTTGTCGGGCTTCACGTGTGTGTGTGCGTGTGTGTTTGTATGTGTGTGTGTGTGTGTTTGCACGCTGGGTACGAGCCCATGGTTGAAAACAACAGTCAGAAAAGCCATCATTTTGCCCCAACTTGCTAGTTTATGTTAGTTTATGGCTCTTGCAAATTAGATTTCTTTAACGGTAGAGGAATATTTTGTTTTATATAAGTCCTATTATTTGAATCGCCTGATATTTCAACGATTTCTGAGCTTATATTATCCATAAAAAAAATATGTGTTTCTTTATCAATGGGTCCAAACGTTTCAAAACATATTGGCAAAAATAATTTTGTGTTGTCATCTGAATGTATGTGTTGTATGTATTTATTCATGTATGTGTGTTTATGAGTGTGTGTATGTTTATGTACGTGTGTGTGTGTGTGTGTGTGTGCGTGCGTGTGTGTGCGTGTGTGTTTCTTTTGTTTCACTGGGCTGTTTGTTAATTTATTTTTTATGTATCTTGTCACATTTGACGGCTGAATGTTTGAAAAAATGAATGAATGAATGAATGAATGAATGAATGAATGAATGAATGAATGAATGAATGAATGAATGAATGAATGAATGAATGAATGAATGAATGAATGAATGAATGAATGAATGAATGAATGAATGAATGAATGAATGAATGAATGGAGGAAAGAATGAACGAATGAACAAATTACAGAGCAAAAAAATGAATAAAAAAATGTATTAGACAATGAACGAATGGAAAAAGTTGTTATTATTATTATTATTATTTATAGGGGTTTTTCCATAAAATCCGGTTCAATAGCTACAAAAAGCCATCTTGATTTATAATGCTTTTTATACAAAAGTGTTTTTATTTCATTATTTTTCCATTATTTATTATTATTATTATTATTATTGTTGTTGTTGTTTGTTGTTGGGGTTGGGGTTGTTGTTGTTTGTTGTTGTGGTTGTTGTTCTTTTTTTATTCTCCGCAACACACACACATGAATTGAACAACTTTTTAAAGGTTTGCCTAACAAAAATTCTTTTCTTTACCATGCAACACAACATAAAATGATGAAGATGATGATAGTGGTGATGATGACGATGATAATATACAA
>NW_008703661.1:2478-3375 GCF_000326865.2 Helobdella robusta | reverse complement strand
TCATCCGTCAAATTTTATTTGAAAAAGTTTGAAAAATTTTTGAAGAAAAATACAGATTTCCAAACCTTTTTTGTATATGAATAATTAAGTAGAAGAAAAAAAGTGAATGAATGAATGAATTAATAAATGTATGAATGAATAAATAAATAGATGGATAAATAGCAACTCTATATAACTCTATATAACCGGGCAACTCTATATAACTCTATATAACCGCGCAAACTCTAGATACAACAAAAATAATATTGTGTTATTTGTTGTGTTTGATTGTTGTTGTTAGTGTTGTGTTGAACAAAAAACAACCAAAAAAAACAATACAATACAAATAAACTAGAACGTAAGAATGAAGGAATAGAGTCCCTAACTTACCTATGCTCATTAAATTAACTCACCTGCCTATGTTCAATTAGCTCATCTTACGAATTAATCCTACCTATCTGTACAATTACGAAGAAAAAGGTAAAGAAATGAAGAACGAATGAGTTTTAAAATGAACAAATAGATCAAGAGTCTAAGGAAAACAACTAACTTGTAATAACCAGTGTCGATAGAATTTTTATTATTTTTATTATTCTTGATGACGTCATAGTTGTGGCGGTTGTTTTTGTTATCCTTTGAAGGAAAAAAAACAATATCAAAAATTTATTATTATTTATATTATTTTTTCAACATTATTTATTATCGTTGTGGATATTATAATTTTAGTTGATTCTGAAGTTAGCTATGAAATTGAAATGTTAGTGTTGTTGGGTTGTTGATGTTATTAGCGTTATTGTCGTTGCTGTTGTGTTTGTTGTTGTGATTGTTAACACGTTTGTTGTTGTTGTTGTGATCACGTGTGTTGTTGTTGTTGTGTCTAGTGTGTTGCGCGGTTATATAGAGTTATATAGAGTTGCC
>NW_008703661.1:0-696 GCF_000326865.2 Helobdella robusta | reverse complement strand
TCCATCCATCCATCCATTCATACATACATACATACATACATACATACATACATACATACATACATACATACATACATACATCATACATACATACATACATACATACATACATACATCATACATACATACATACATACATACATACATACATACATACATACATGCTTACATGCATGCATGCATACATACATACATACATACACGCCTACATTCATACAGACATACGTACGTACATACATACATACATACATACATACATACATACATACATACATACATACATACATACATACATACATACATACATACATAGTTATGTATGTGACTATGAATGTATGTATGTTTGTTTGTCTCTTTGTTTGTTTGTATGTAATTATAGTCCGGGTGTATATTTATTCGTGTATAAAAGTTTTGTATATAGCAATAAGTTGTAGTATGCATGGCTGCTTATCTTCAACGACATCATTGTGGAATGTGTTTTGCTATTTATTTTCTGATTTGTTGCTGTTGTTGTTGTTGTTGCTACTGTTGTTGTTTATGTTGAAGTATTAGTAGCGGTAGTATTAATTGTAGTAGAAGTAGTAGTAAAAGTAGTGGCAGCAGCAGCAGTAGTTGTCGTAGTTGCAGCAGCAGTATAGCAGTAGTAGTAGTGGTAGTAGCTGTAGTAAATTTACTAGTAAAACAAAAGCAGAATTT
>NW_008703660.1:222659-223689 GCF_000326865.2 Helobdella robusta | reverse complement strand
CACAACATCGTCACCATCCACAAGACAGCAGCATGATGATGTCGTTGTATTTATCTTTCACTCAACTAGCAAGCCAAATTCATCCATTTTTAGGCAGGCGAGTTCACAGTTTGCTTCTCATAGATCAATTTACAATCCCATCTTACTGATGAATACACGTTTTGACAATTTAATTTTGTTTATAGGTACACTTTTTACATGTAAGTACACTTGTCCTTATAGTACTCTACTTGAACGTAGTATCTTGGGTACAACAGTGCTGCAATTCAACACCGCACACTTAAAACTATGCAATCAAGCAAATAGACAAAAGAAATCATAAGCATACATACAAACACACACATATATATACACTCACACTTTCACATACACACATACAAATCCAGAGACACACACACACACACACACACACACACATAATCATCGTCTTTAATCAATTGCATCACTATTATCTACATCATTATATCATCATCACAATAACAACCACCACCATCATCATCATCATCATCGTCGTCATCATCATCAACCATGTCAACCGCATCAACATAACAACATCTTATTAGGAATCTTTTGTTTGCCCTGGCAACTGTAACCAAGGGGGATAGATGGACGAATGTAAGGAAGGAAGGAGAGAGGATTATTTCCGGTTGCTCCTTCATTTTTCATTTTAATTGAATCACGTCTGTGTGTGTGGGGAGAGGGAGAAAGAAAAAAGGAGAGAGAGAAAGAGAGGAGAGAGGGAGAAAAAACCAAATTAGCAACCAAAAAACAAATTTTCAAAAACAAATCTTCCTAAAGCAACGAAATTGTCAAAACCATTTTGGTACATTTCAACTTTAAATTGCCTATTGAACAAATTATTAGTTAATTAGCAATCTTTGTAGGAATTTTTTTAGAATAAAAACCTCTTTAAATAGTAAAACTAGACGAAAAAACTGTAACAGCTCTTAAATCGCAGAAGTTCAAAGTCAGACATGGAAGATTGGATTCTAATTCCATGTTATTAGTCGAAACATAAATTTTAAAATTG
>NW_008703660.1:213247-222609 GCF_000326865.2 Helobdella robusta | reverse complement strand
AGTATTATATGCTCTGATTAATTATGAGTTATATTATCTTATATTAATTAAGCTGCTTTATGTCTGAAAATTTGCTGTCTCGTCTTGAACTACTGTTGTAGCTTAGCTATCATTATAATTGCTTACCCGCTTCAACACATATTTATACACAACCTATATTTACCTATATCTCCTAACCTAAATTATCATCTACTACATAATAATATTAAGAATTTTCGACCCATTGATCAATTCGGTCTCCGATTCATCACCGTGTTCTCTTTGATTGGATGAACATGAATTTGAACTTACATATATAAAGGCTGCACTCATGCTACCTGGGTAGAATGATCATAAATAATAATTAATGTATTTGATAACAATTGAAATAAACTGAAAAGAACCATAGCAAATATTTTTAGATTTGCTCATTTTTCAAAAAATAATTGTTTAAATTTTGTATAGAAAGAATTGCACTTGCCCTATTTTTTATAATTGGACGTGATGAAATCATTGTTACATTCGGTTCAAAATAGTCCTTCGTTATGTGTGTCTTAATTTTCCTCGTCATCGTCATCATTTTCAACATCATCATCATCATCATCATCATCATCATCATTATCGTCATTTCTTCTTCCTCTTCAGTGCAAATAATTACTGCTATTGAAAGGGAAATTTATTATTAACTTACTTCTCGTTCCTCATTACATAATAAACGGAAATTAAATACACACACACACACATACACACACATACAAACACACACACATACACACATATACACACACATACAAACATACATACATACATACATACAAAAACAAATTAATATAACTAATATATGAAAACAATACCGCCGCTGGCTTTTAAGTGCATACAGGTGCGATGATGATGACGACGATGTTGATGATGATGATGATGATATAAGGGTTCGGATGATGATTATGATGATTGATGATGATGATGAAAATGGTTACGATATAAGGGTTTGGATGATGATGGTGATAATGATGATTATGATTATGATTATTATTGTATTAAATAATTTTTTTTTTAAAATGATTCGGAATTAATTTTCTTCCTCCATTGTCAATAATTTTATTCTCTTCTTGTCCGACGAATTTTCCATTTAAAAATGCAATCTATCAATCATTACACACACAGACACACACAAACACAGGCAGACAGACACACACACACACAGACACAGAAAGAGACACACACACACGCACACGCACGCACACGCATCCGTATATACGCCGATATTTTATCATTCATTTCCGCAAATTAATTTTAATTATTTCGAATTTAATCAAACGCATTCATCGCCACCATCGATCAAAATTTTCTCCCAACAATGGCGCAATGCAATATGTACAGACGATATGACGTTCTGACGTACAAGCTCCTTCCTCTGTTTGGTTTTGAATTTTTTTTTTTGAATGTGGGTTTTTGGTTGTTTTTTTTTGCATATATATCAAAGAGTTTTTCCATGTAGAATTATTTTTATCTAGTAAATAATTCTAGTTTGTAAGTTTTGTTTTGCTATTTTGTAACGATTATGTACCATTGTAGAAGGATTATTATTTTTATGATTATTTTAAATTCCGACTTATTTTCTTTACCATAGTACCATAGTTGCGGTTGCTACTGTTGGGGACGGAGGCTTTGATCTGGTTGGTGAGTCTACTATGGTGCATGATGTTGCGAAGTATACTTGTGATTTTCCAATGAATGACATGCGTGGAAATACGAATGGAAAAAACTTAAGTTCTAATAAAAATTTGGTGAATATTGTTAGAACTGATAACTTTTTTAATACTAATAATGATGAAACATTAGGATTTGACGCTGTGGATATTAAAGCAAATGATGTTTACAAATGTACAGTGAATACTAGTAGTGTGACTGGTGCTGTTGATGCTTCGGCTGTTGGCGAGGTTGTTGTGGGTGACGTTTGTAGTGTAGTGGATTTGAGTGGTAATGCTGTGAATGATGTTTGTAGTGTGATCGATATGAGTGGTGATGTTATGGGTGACGTTTGGAGTGGGGTTGAAATGAGTGATGATGTCGTGAGGGATGTTCGTAGTGGGGTTGATATGAGTGAAATTGTCGTGAATAATATTGATGATAATATTAATGATGAAATTGATATATATGGTCATGAAGATATTGAGTTTGGTGTACAAAATAATGACGACGATGATGTTAATGATAAGATTCTGAATAATTTTTATGACATTGACGTGGATTTAAATTATGATTTTAGATTTTTAAATTCCTTATCAAATTATTATTCAACCATTGAATTTAATAACTTAATTTGTCATAAATCTGATATTCATTATGTAAATGTTATACATTTAAACTGTAGCACTTTTGCCGCGCATTTAAATGATATATCTTTATTCATATATGGCATGCGTATCCTACCTGCAATTATAGCCTTGAGTGAAACGTGGTTTACAAACAATGAAATTAATAATAGTACGCGCATTCAATTTCCAGAGTATATATTTGCATGCAACAACAGAATAAATAAGAAAGGTGGTGGTACAGGATTTTTAATAAACAGAACTATTATTTATTCTAACTTACACAATAGCATTTTATACTCGTCTGATTTTTTTGAATAGCCGGGCATTACAACCAATATAAATGGTAACAAGCATTACTTCTTATGCGTTTACAAACCACCTGATGCCAACATAAATGAATTTATTTTGTCGCTTTCTGACTTTTTATTCAACACATTAAAGCCTGCGTGCAAATCCAAACTATATATCTTGGGGGATTTTAATATAAATCTGGCAGTTAACAATGCTTATTCACGAAACTTTATCAATAGTATGGCTGGTCTGGGATTGTTTTTTTTAACCAACCTACAAGAATTACTGATTCAAGCTCTACTGTCATTGACAATATCTTAACTAATGACAACTGTAGTTTGATAAAAGGTATAATTTGTGAGGATATCACTGATCATATGCCTATTTTTGTATGCATTCCGCATAAAAATAATAAATGTAATAATAAATGTAGTAAACGTCTCTTAATCCATACCAGATTAATTGATGAAAAGAATATCCAAGAGGCCAATAGTATGCTGTCTGGCATAAAGTGGCCTGAACTCCAAGACTCTATCGATTTGAATATTGATTATGATAATTTTTTTAGAATTTATATGAACTGTATAGACGTCGCTTGTCCCATGATAAGTCGTAGGGACCGCTTTAGGAAGCCATGGATGAATATAAAATTATATAACTGTTCCATCCATAAAAACACTCTATATAAAAAATATTTATTAAATCCAACGGCTGATAATAAAAAGACATATACTATGTATAGAAATCATTTTACAAAAATTAAAAAAACACAAAAAAAACAATTTTTGAAAATAAGTTCCAAAGTTGTAAAACCATTAAAGAAAAATGGAATACAATCAATAATATTGTCAAACCATGTACTAATAAATAGAAACTGTTAACAGCATCAATAAATTTTTTGTTGAAATGGGGCAAAGATTAATTGATGGCTCTACAAACGCCGATTATGTATCACCAAGCAATGCTTGCTATCCTGCATTCCAGATGTGTGACTCAACTCCAGATGAAATTATTTTAATTACTAATAAGATCAAATTAAAAAATAGTTATGACTTAAACTCTCTCTCCACAAAAATAATAAAAAACACTATCCACTATATTGTACCTCCACTTTCAGAATTATTTAATAAATCTATAAAAATCGGAAAATTTCCAAATAAATTGAAGTCAGCCAAAGTTTTGCCTATCTTCAAAAGCGGTGACCCTAACCAATTTGAAAATTATAGACCCATCTCAATTTTACCTGTTTTTTCCAAAATTTTTGAAAAATTATTGTTTAACCGAATGTGGAAATTTTTAATTAAATTTAATATTATTAACAAAAATCAGTTTGGCTTTATTCCTAAATCGTCATCTGAGCGAGCAGTTGCAGAGTTGTACCGGTCTTTACTTAACGGCTTTGAATCAAAATCTTTTACATTGGGTGTTTTCATTGATTTGAAGAAGGCGTTCGACGTTATAAATCATAAAATTTTGCTATCAAAGTTGAAAAATTACGGATTTCGAGATGTTGCTTCTAGATGGCTAACGTCATATTTATGTGATCGTACGCAGCTTGTGTCAGCTCCATCGAACATTCAGCCAGGTGTGCCCCAAGGATCGATACTGGGGCCGTTGTTGTTTATTTTATTTGTCAACGACATTTTTGAGGTGTCCCATCATTGCACTTCAATTCTTTTTGCGGATGACACCAATGTATTTTTGACTGATAAGGATCCAGTAGTTTTATTTAATTCAATGAACGAAGAACTTAAAAAATATAATAAATTCTTCAAATTAAATAATATGGTATTGAACTTACATAAATCATGTTATATAATCTTTGGTCCTAAAATTAAGACTAACAATAAACTTTTTAACAACTATTCTATAAAAATTGGCGACACCACATTACCACGCGTTTATTCAACTAAATTCTTAGGAATCACAATTCAAAGTGATTTGAATTGGAATCATCACATATTATTTATATTAAATAAATTATATAAAGTGATAGGCATTGTTTATAAGGCCCGTGACAAGTTGGATTGTGGTACTAAACTTATGCTGTATTATTCTTTTTTTTACCCATACCTTATTTACGGCAACATATTTTGGGGCTCAACATTTAAGTTTTGGATTAATAAGGTGTTTATTGCACAGAAGTATTTCGTGCGCATATGTTTCGGCCTAAGTAAATATGATCACACCAGTTATGTATTTGCTAAAAATAAAATTCTTACAATAGAAGAAATTAATAAATATATAACTTTAATTTTTTTGTTCAAAGTAATCAACTATGACAATTATCAGTTTCTCTACTCTTTTCAGTTTACAAGTTCTGCGACTAGGCAACACGGCTTATTAAAAATACCAAAAAGTAGAACGGTCACAAATGATCGTCATTGGATGGTTAGAGGTGCCAAATTGTGGAATGAACTAGCTATTAACGCGTATAAATCGATGTCAATTGTCAACTTTAAACACGTTGTGAAATCTAAAATATTAAATTGTTAACTTTATTTTTGATGCGATAATAGGTAACTCTAATTTTATTCGATTTTCGTTTTAAATTAAAACTGTTCTGAATTATATTATCAATTTATTGTTATTTGTGTTTGAACATTTCTGTCCGTTTTATGTTACTAAAATGATATAATTTAATTGCACCATTTAGTTAAGGTAGTCTACACAAGTTTTTCTTTTTTGATTACCTGTTTTGACAAAATAAATTGGAAAAAAAAAGTATGGTTTCGACTCCACCATTAATTTTTTTCTGTTAACTAATTATTCAGTTTCTTCATTGATCTTCATATACTAACATCTATTCTATCTGTAGCTAGAATATATCAAACCTTATAAACAAAGTGTTTTTAATTTCAGCCTTTTGGGAATGTGTTAATACTGCCATGAACTCCATATTTGTTGTATAACTTATTATATTTTATTTATTATTTTTTACTTTTAAAACTTGTTAATACCAACATATAAAAATTTTTATAAGATGATTATTGCATGCATGCATGTGTGTGTATCTGTGTGTGTGTTTGTGTGTGTGTGTATTTATGTGTTTGTGTGTGTGTGTGTCTGCAATGACAGATTGCAAAATGTCTTATTGAATATCATGTCACTTTTGTCTGATGAATTGCATAATGCTATGCGAAACCTTTTTTTCCAGGTTTTCTCGTCTCGGGATATTTTTGGGAGTTTTTACTCGGATATTCCGGATTTTGGAATGCGGTTGTGTGTCGCTGTGTGGATTGTTTGTTTATATTTATACATCTTCTTCGTCCCTTTTTTCATGTTTCACATTTTAAATTTTCTTGCCAATCAATAAATATCCATTTATTCAAGTCAATTTTTAACGATAATTCTGAAGAAATGTTCAAAATTTATTAGCACAAATATAGCCTGCAGATAGCAGTAGATGCGCCATATTTAAAAAACACCAAATGAAATTAGGAAGCCGCTAGAAATTATTAATGTAACTTACAAAATTAATTTGTACAAATGAAACGTCGGGCTTGTGTTTCTGGATATTACTCTACATGTCTGAGTTTGGTCGAATGTCTTTCTGTTTACACGTACGTGGATGTGTTTGTGTGTTTGTGCGTCTGTCTGTGTTTGTGTGTTTCTGTCAGTGTCTGTCTTCTTGTGGCATATATTGCAAGTTAAAATTATGTGTCCGGCGGATGATGTATTGACTATTTGTTGAAGGTGGCGTTCTGTTTTGATAGTGATGATGATGATGACGATGACGATGATGGTGACGGTGGTGATGATGACGATATTTGCTGTGATAGTGATGGTAGTTGTGGTGATGATGATGCAGATGGCGTTAATATTATAATATATATGTTATAACTAATATTTATAAAATTTTCAGGGATAGTTAGCCCAACCGACTAACCAACTAACCAACCAACCTACCAAACAACCAAACAACCAAATAATCAAAAAACCATTAAACCAACCAACTAACCAACCAACCTACCAAACAACCAACCAAATAATCAAAAAACCATTAAACCAACCAGCCAACCAACTAACCAACCAACCGGCCAACCAACAAACCAACCAGCCAACCAATGTTGACTGGTTTCGAATGCCAAAAGTTTATCATGTACACTGTTTTAATGCCCGGTTTTACAAGAATTCATATGAGCTCTGCGTCTCCGTGTGTGTGTGCGTGCGGCGTGCGTGTGTAATGTGTTTGTGTGCGTGTGTTGTTGTTGATATAAATAGTTTTAATGAACATAAAAATCTTAGAGAAAAAATAAAGTTTAAAAAAAATAGGTCATAGAAAATTGTAAAATTGTTTTTCAAAAAAATTTGCGCTAATGAGAATTTACTCAAAAAATAATTTTCTGGAATTTTTTGTTAGCATGGCTTCTAAAAAAAAATTTAAGAAATTTATTTTATTTCAAACTTCAAAATCGTTTCTTGAAATAATAATTTAAGTGGATTGATGACAAATGATAAGTGAGGAAAGCAGAATCATGCTATTTCTAGAACGGCCTTGACTTTCAACATAAATTTTCATCAACGTCGCTTTTTGATTTTTATAAGTTTAGCTCGGTGAGACAAGAAAAAAATATTAAACATTAAAAGCAAGATGGGTACAAATTGGTGACTTGCATAAATCACAAACAAACCAATATGAGATCATTAAATAAACAACCATTCACAACATTGCAGGGATCTAGTAATCTAGTAACTAACCAACCAATCAACTAGCCAGCCGACCAACCAACTAACCAACCAGCTAACCAATCAACTAACTAACCAATTAGCTAACCAATCAATCAACCAACCAACCAACCAACCAACCTACCAACCTACCAACCAACTAGCCAACCAACTAGCTAACCAACCAAACATAATTCACAAATGTAAGCATATGTCCATCGCATTCATCATAATGTCCTGCGTGATGTGGTTATTCCGCCACACAGATACGATCAAAAGGGTTATAAACACAAACCCCAAATGAACTTTTCATTTCCTCTCTCTCTCTCTCTCTCTTTCTCTTTTACTTTATCCTTTTTCTCCCTTCCTTCTCTTCATTTTTTTTCTATAGAAAAGTTCTTGTTTGCATGTTTGAATTGTTTGTCTGTTTGAGAAAATTGTTGTTTATAGTTGTCATACCTTTTGTTTTATTTTATTTTGTTGTTTGTTTCTAGCCTGTGTTTTTTTGCAATTCTTACTTGTTAATTTTTTCAAAAACGTGAATTCCTCTTTCCCTATCATCGTAAATTGTTTGTATTTTCATCAGTTCGTTTCTGTTTTGTTTGTTCTTTCTTTGAGTGTTGTTTGTTTGCTGTGGTGTGTTTGTTTGAAATTTTTAAAATCTCACAACAAAACTGCAACACCCGCTAGTGACGCAACGACTCTCTCCATCCTTTTTCTTCTGACTCTATCTATCAATATCTATCTATCAATCTTCACACGTATCTATCAATAAAATTTTTACAGGCACATTTCTACAATTTTTAATTATTTGTCAGTCCCATCAATTTCTTAATGCGATTACTACCAGAATGTTTGGTGCTTGTTACTAAAGTACAAACACAAGTACATGGGTAGACAGACAGTCAGACAGACAGACAGACAGACAGATGGAGAGACAGCCAGACAGATAGAGAAACAGACAGACAGACAGAGACAAACGGATGAACTATGCAAAAATGATAAATAAACATCATACAATATACAGTAAACATTCAGTTGAGTTAATCACCAAGGGGGTGAGACGTACGGACGTACACGCTCGCGCTACAATGTTGTACAAACTGGCTTGCACAAATATGGCATGTGTGCGTGTGTGTGTCTGTGCGTGTGTGTGTCTGTGCGTGTTTGTCTGTGTGTGTGTGTGTGTGAGAGAGAAAGTGTGTGTGTGTGTGAGAGAGAGAGTGTGTGTGTGTGTGTGAATGTGTATGTGTGTTGTGTGTGTGTGTGTTTATTTATACAAATATTGAAATGCGCTTACGTGTTTGCATATACAAATAAACAAAAATGCATAAATACAAACAAATGAATGAGTCAGCCAACATTTGCAATGAGCAAGTTTGCTTAAATCTTTGCTCAGAGCATTCATAATATATAACAGAAATTTTTTTAAAATAAAATACTAGCCTAGGAATACACAAACACACATACATACATACAAACAGGCATATACGCAAACACAGACAAACATACATACACACCAACATACACACACGTACACATACATACAAACACACACACAATAGTTAGGTGAACAAGTGGACCTGATTTGCGTCATACCAGCCATCCAGCCAATCACAGAGGAGTACTGCCGTAAAATTATTTCTAAATTATATTATTGACGAGTAATAATTTATAAATGGGCGTTTGATGATGATGATGATGATGGCGATGAAGACGACGACGACGATGATGATGATGATGGTAATCATTCATTTTTTAAATATGAAAAAATGAAGATAAAGTGAGAAACAACTATTCAAATTTTAGCGACAATAACATTTGTTAACATTTCCGAATCGGAAATAAAAAGTTTCACAAATATCTAAACGAAAGATAAATTTTAAAAATACGTAAATAATTAAAACATTAATAAATATAAATTTCATTGCATAAAATTAATTAAAACATGAATAAATAAAAATTTCATAAAATAAAATTAATTAAAACATGAATAAATATATATAAATAAAAACAATATTAACCAAAAAAAACAATTTAGGGTGAAAAATCATTCAAGTGAACATTATCCAACAGATTATCAGTGAAAATACTTATGAAACACTA
>NW_008703660.1:200626-210626 GCF_000326865.2 Helobdella robusta | reverse complement strand
TGTATGTGAGTGTGTGTGCGTGTGTATGTAAGTGAGCTGTTTTACATAATTGTTTGTGAGTTTCTACGTTCTTGGTTTTCTAGGTTATATCATATTGTTAGCATGCAGTTGTTTAAGTTTCAGGGCAAGTAGTCAGCATATGCGTTTGGTTTGAATGGGGCTGGAATTGGATATCATAAGTTAAATATTATTAAATAAAGACTCTTGTAACGTCATGTTTAAATGTTTAGAGGTTGACGAATAACACTTATAAAACTAAAAGAGAAACATTTCCATGGTGTTGTCATACTATTGGATGTATGTGGAATGGATTGCATGTTTAATACAATCAATGCTCTGATAACGAATATCCTGAATCTCTCTCTTTCTCTCTCTCACATTCTCTTTTTTCCTCTCTCTATCTTTGTGTCTTTCTATCATTCTTTCTGCCTTTTCTTCCTTTCTTTTCCTCTTTTTCTCTCTCTTTAGTTCTCTCTCTCTATATATATATACTCATTATTAAAAAATATAAAAAAATCTATCTATATATATAATTTAATCGTGGCAAGGGTATATAGTGTATGTAGGCACAATGATGAGCTCAGTTTTTTGCATGCAGATCATATACATATATAAGACGATTCAAAACAATAGGTGACAGACCATATTGTACACACACTCAATGTGTATGTGTATGTGTGCGTGTATATATGTGTGTGTGTATGTAAGCGTGTATATATATATATATATATATGTGTATGTGTGTGTGTATGTGTATGCAATACGTGTGTACTCATGTTTGTATGATTTGTGTGACACGTGCCCTTCATTGATCTCATCTCATGTCTCTGTTGTGTTTGTATGTTTGTTTGTATGTTTTTGTTTAGTGTGTTTTTTATTTGTTGTGTTTGTATATTTGTGTGTTTGTATATTTTTGTGTACAATTTAGTGTACGCGTTTGTATGTCTGGGTTTGTATTCGGTAGTTTTTGTGTGTGTTTGTACGTATGCGATTGTATTTAATCCAGGTTTAGTTAAGTTTGTTTTGTATGTATTTTAGATAGTATGTGTGGAGTAATTATGCTTGATTTGAAGTTTATTTCGTCAATAAAACAAACGAAATTGCTGTATTATTGTTTAACATGTTGATCTCTAGTGTGTAATTACATATTTTCTAATTGTTTGAACCAATCTTTTTGATTCAATGTAAGAACATCTGTTTGTTTTCAATAGGGTTTCCTTCTTTGTTACACAGGTTCGCAGATATGCGTGTCAGATTTTATAAACAATCTCACTAAGCGTTTCTTCCCCCAGTGCTACATGATTGATTCATGCTTCTACTTCCTATATAATAAACATCATCGTATGCAAAAAAAATCTTCCTCCAATTTAACTTTATTAAAGTTAATTTGCTAAAATATAATATAGAAAGATAGATGCAAATGATACGCTGATAACAAATGTATACAAATACATACGTATGCATAGTCTTGTTTGTCGTTTCGTCTGTGTTTTGGTGCATGTATCTGGAAGTTGTGAACGTGTGTGTGTGTGTGTGTGTACGTTGTTGTACGTAACGTATGCGTACATGCGTGTGTACGCACGGTTCACATTAGAAGAGTTGAGTCAATAAACTTAATAATAGCACGCCAGGCACCGCAAACAAACTCGCGTAACAGACGTAGAACACATACACACGCACATTCAAGTGCATCGAAATGTTATTATTATTATTATTATTATTATTATCATCATCATTATTATTAATATTATTATTATTATCATTTTTATTATTATTATTATCATTATTATTATTATTTTTATTATTATCATTATTATTATTATTATCATCATCATCTTTATGCAATTTTGAGGTATTTATTTGATAAAAAATAGTTATAATAATTATTGATAACTGTTTGTTGGTTCATAAAAATTTCTAAAAAAGAGCAAAATATACAAAACAACATTCATAAACATACAATTTGATCATATGGCAACAATCCGCAATAAACAACATGCCCAACCAACAACACACTACATACATACAGAACCAACGCGCCAGACAACACACATCATACACAATCCAGAACACACTACATGCACAGCCCACACACCACACAAAACATAAAAATTAATGAGAGGTACACAGAGATACAGTTGATAAAGTTGGTAGGAAAATATTTCGGGAACAGTGCATCTTAACAACAAACACTGCATTTTGCTAAAGTCTGCATTTTGCTAGAGGTAGCAAACTGCAAACATGAATAAATGAATTAGATGATACATACACACACACATTCATACATACACTCATACACACACACACACGGACATACGCACATGTCCAGAGACACATATATCTATCTATCATGATATCAATCTAACCAGTCTGATATCAATCTATCGATTCAGAGGCTCTTCTTTTTTTTAGTTTTTCTCTCAAGGAAAAAATTGTATGCATGTTCACGACTCATTTTTGTATGTTTAGTTTTTTTTTGTTTTTAGAGTGGAGTTGTATTTTATAAATGTATAAATTTTGTATTCATATAATTTGTATTTTGAAGTTTTTAAGTTGTTTTATGTTGTACGTATACGGCCAGATGTATGCTTATTTGTGCATATGTTGTTACTTTTTATCGCGTTGCATATTTATGTATGTATGTATGTATGTATCTATGTATGTATGTATGCATGTATGTATGTAAGTATGCATGTATGTATGTATGTATGTATGTATGTATGCATGTATGTATGTATGTATGTATGTATGTATGTATGTATGTATGTGTGTATGTATGTATGTATGTATGTATGTATGTATGCATGTATGTTTGTATGTATGTATGTATGTATGTATGTATGCATGTATGTATGTATGTATGTATGTATGTATGTATGTATGCATGTATGTATGACTCTGGTGTACAGTTTGATAAGTACACATACGTTGTATGTACGTTGTATGCGATGCACGTTGTTTTGTTTGTATGCTTATGAAGTTTTTATTAATACGATACTTCTAATACATCTATGAACACTTTTTGTATGCTAATTTTTGTGTATTTGAAAGGAGATACATTTGGATGCGTGTGAGTTTATTGTTAAACTCTGCGTCTATGTAATATACAAAAATATTTGTTTGTATGTTTATATGTATGTATGTATGTTTGTATGTATGTAGGCGTGCATGTGCGAATGTATGTACGTATTTAAGAATGTATGTACGTATGCATTTGAGTATATGAATTCTAAACAAACCACTGGTGATAATTTTGGTGATACAAAACATGAATGTGATTGAGCAATAAAATGCATTTATTATAGAGTTATGATCGTTGAATACAAAGTATGTATGTATGTAGGTTGTATGTAAGTATGTATGTATGTATGTGTGTGTGTGTGTGTATGTATGTGTGTGTGTGTATGTGTGTGTGTGTGTGTGTGTGTGCGTGTGTGTGTACGTAATTATAGGAGTACTCTTCTGTACAATATACATGTACGTTCTACATGTGCGTGTTATTGTGTGTACAAATTAGAGGTTGTTCAGAAAGAAAGAAATTGTGTCTGCCTATTTGTGTATGTGTGTATGAGTGTGGAAGTATATTGGCGTGTATATGTGTGTATGTGTGTGGAAGTATGTGAGAGAGAGTGTTTTTTGGTTTTGATAAGTTTGAATGGGTGTGCGTGCATGCAAACATGTTTATGGCATGTGTAAATCATAATAATGTGCGTGCTTGTAATATGATTATTGCATGTGAAGGTTCTCTATCTTGTTCATATATATATATATATATATATATATTGTGTGTATGTGTGTGTGTGTGTGTGTGTGTGTATTAGTTGGAGATAAAATATGTTGCACTGGAACTAAGTGATGAAAAGATCGTTTTACTAATCTTAAAAAAACTTTCAAGATCAGAGTTTTGAAAAATTGTAAGTTTTGTATACAGGAAAAATTCATCGATATCACAAATGTTATAAATTGAAAAACGCAATTTTGTGAAAATAAGTCTTCACATACAAAGTGATCAACTGATTTATAGAGAGCCTCTAATCACAGTTCATTTGCAAGCCCTCACAACAATTAAAAACCTTTTAAGAAATAAACTAACCACAACAACTGCCACAGCTCAGCAACTCACCGACTCAACTAACAAAGCAACAGAACATAGAAATCTTTTTTCTTAAATTTCCGCTTTGAAAAATTTGAAGAATTTAAAGTAATAGCAAAGCGCTACGTTTCTATAATTGAATAGAAGCAACATAAGTCATGTTTGATGAATTATTATAAAATAATTCATCAAATAATTATATCTGTTAAAAAGTAATTAGTAGAAGTAGTAGTAGTAGTAATAGAAGTAGTAGTAGTAATAGTAGTGGTAGTAATAGTGGTAGTAGTAGTAGTAAGAGTAGTAGTAGCAGCAGCAGTAGTAGTAGTAGCATAGCAGCAGCAGTGTCTGTTTTATCAGCATTAACGTGAGCAATAATGTGCAAATAAAACACTTCTCTAGTGCTGCATATCAGTTTGATCCACTTGGTATGAACTCACTGCATCTGTTTATATCTTAACTACTTCTCTAGCATGCCGCGCCTGCCTGGAATTAAAAATAAAATAAATATATAACACAATTGCTTGAATAACTTATCGAAGTAACGAATTTCATAGGCTCAAACCTTCACACACAAATGCACACATTCAAAATACAGTTTAATCTAAACAAATACACACACTAGTTAAACCATTGATATGAATAAATACACGGAAAACTGTATCTAAAAAACAGCCTTTTGGCAAAAAACAAAATGAAAGTAAACAGTTGAAAAACTTGCAAAAATTCATGGATCAGATTAAAATTCTTCAAAAAATGAAGAAATTTTTTAGAAAAAATAAGAAAATAACGCACTTGAAAAATAAAACCGCCAGATATCGTCTGCAAACATGTGAGCACATGCATACGGAAATCATCAATACGTATGCCATTCACGTACGTACACTTGAGACATCATACACGCATTAAACAAAGTCAAGGTAGAAAGATTTCGTTGATGCCATCTTGTGGTTTTTGGCAGAATTAGTAAAAGTTGTAACGGTAATTTTGAGTAACGTAGCTTAGTTCCAAAAAAGAGATGATTAACCTTTCACCCGCCGCTATATGTTCCCGTCAATATAATTGAATGAATTTTTTATATGTTTCTATGGATGACATTCTATTCCTCACAAAATTTCAGTGACATACGTCATCAAAAAGTCGAGATGTAGGTATGTTCCCATTTGGGAACGTTGGCGGCTACAAATACAAATTTTATAAAAACACTTTTTGTTCGTAATTTTTATTATAACATTAGCATCTTACAATAAACTTCAATGATAAAATGAAAATCAATTGTATTATGACAAAATGAAAAGTTTATGCATAATTCTATAAATCTTTTCAATTTTATAAGTTGTGAAATTTTGGAAAACATTTCTCATGCAAACGTTTGCCGCAAATTTCACACCATTTACGGGAATTTTTTTGGCATAAACTACATCTTCCTTGTGTAGTTGATGACAAATAATGTCCAACAGTTGATTCCTTGACGTCCTTGTTGATAGGACTTGTTGGACCACCTTTCCTGCTTCGGAAATCGTTCAGACCAACTTTCATGACTACTGCAGCAACATCACGTCGAAATTCTAAATGGCTTTTTGCTTGCCCTGGTCCTACAGCGTGGCAGTGAAGCCTCCATGCAGCTACTACAACCATATTCAAACCGTTTGCAAAAAGGTTCCACCACCATTTTTTTGATCGAAGAATGGGTCGATAAGAACTAAGCAAACGATCCAATAGGTCAACTCCACCCATATTTTGGTTATACATTGCAACAACTTCTGGTTGTTTCACTGCGACTTTTTGCTTCTGTTTTGCAGAATATCGCATGACGTTTTGGGTGGGTAGGGCACCAATCCAGTTAGAAATAAGGGTGACAACACTGTTGTCATTCCATCGTACGCAAATTATTTTACCATCACCATTGTAGTCGAAATCTCCGCAACTTTGTTTTCCTAATTCCTTGCATGAGACTAATGGACATTTATTTGTGCGATTTTCTCGTATAGTACCAATTGGTTTGAATCCTTTTTGCCGCAATTCATCCAACAAAGCATACGATGAAAAAAAGTTGTCAAAGTAAATGCTATGTTCTTCTGGAGTTTCTATGACAGATAATAGTTCATTCACTACACGAGTTCCAAGCGGAATTTTTTCTCCAACTTTTTCTAATTGCGTGTGAGAATCCTTGACACCAGTACAAATTTGCATAGGAAATGGGTAGCCATCAGGACTGCACATTATCCATACTTTATAGCCAAAACGAATGGGCTTACCACGGATAAACATTTTGCAGCTGTGGTGTCCATAATACGGTACCATAGATTCGTCAATACTAAGACTTTCAGTGAAAACTCCGAATTGTAAAAACTTCGTTGACAAATGTCTGTAAAACGGGGCAACTTTTGCAGCTTTACCATTTTCCAGATTCAAATTATCTAAATGAAAGTATGTTTTCAATTCTCTAAAACGTTTCCGAGACATGACTTTTGAAATTATGTTGTTGGACAAATCATCAGCAGTAGACCAATAGTGATCTTCTTCAGGAACTTTATGGTATCCACTAAAAATATGTATTCCGAAAAAACGTACCAATTCATCAGCTGTAGTATCAACACTGCTTAGTTTTTGCCTGGCGTAAAGATTTGTCATTTGTGCAAGATAATCTAAGTAATCTTCTCCAATAAGTTGTATAAAAATTTCAAAAGGAGACTTATAAATAAGATTCGCATCCACCTGAGACAATGATTTAGGTTTCGATTTTGGTAATGGTTTTTCAAAATTATTCTTTTTCATCCATTTAGGTTGGGGACCATCTTTTTTTGACCGTTTTGCTGGTATCTGATGTGTATATTTCATAAAGGTTATGCTAACAAATAAAAAAAGTTATAAAATTGAGACCTACCTTTCTTGTTAAAATTTCCTCGTCTGAGTTATCTGAAATATTATCTGCCGAAGACGCATTTTTTACAATAACATCCAATTCGCCGCATACTTGGCCGGGATCAATGCTATCCAATTGATTTTCATTGATATCCTCAATGTCGGAATCCTCCAGCCGATCATTAGGTGGTAAAATTAAGATTTCACCGTCATCCTCAAGATCAGATGCATTTTCAATCAGATTCACAGCTTCAGCTAATGTTAAACAACGCAGAGCAGACATATTTGCGATAATAAAGAACGTAGACTTGATATACAAAGAATCAATCAATCAATCAATAAAAAAAATTGGTTTATATAACGCTTTTTATGACACGTACATTTGCGCTCGGCTGAAAATATGATGAACAAATGAATAAACAAATAAATAAATGTTATTATGTGAACAAATATAAAAATATTTGCAAAAATTTTTTTTTATATTTTTGTATTCTGATTCGCCAACGTTCCCAATTGGGAACATTTAGATAAAAATTGACACAAAAATTGAACCTTATACTTTTTTTTACATGCAATGTGTCCCAAAATCATTGCCAGCATATTGGTAAATAGGAAAACAACAATAAATAGTATAATGATTGAATAATGTTGAAAAAAATTATAAACTTGAAAATGTACCCATCGAGCAAATTTTTGATGAACTTTGAACCTTCATCAAATTTTTATTAAACGTCAAAACCTTGTAATATTTATTTTTTACATTTATCGACTTTAATTCAGTATATCCACGCAATTTCATCAAGCTATCTAAAATATTTGAAAAAATAACTAACCATTGAACCTATGTTCCCGTTTGGGAACGTTGGCGGGTAAAAGGTTAATAATTTTTTATCTCCTTATAATCACATGCAATCATGGTTTTCTCGTTAATCTTTCTTTTCTTTCTGAAATGCAAACACGTCCCACAATTTTAACTTCTTCTCAAAAATTTATCTTTCTGATAAGTATTCCATTCATACAGTTATTCATCTATTCATTCATTTGTTCGCTCGTTTGTTCATTCATTGAGTCATTCATTCATTCATTTATTCATCTATTCATCCATTCAATCATCCATTCAATCATTCGTTCATTCGTTTGTTCATTCATTGAGTCATCCATTCATTCATTTATTCATTCACAACAACAAAGCTAGCATATATAACTTTCACATAAATATTAAAATAAATTTGGACAAATTAGCGATAAAATTTTTAGTGAGCCCTTAAAACATTTGCATGGAAAAGCAATGGATAAGGACATCACTTCTCGAACAACATACAATAAGAAGCACACATACTCATACATACACACATTTAAAAATACACACACAAACACCCATTCCCACATACACACACACACATACAGCCACATACACACATGAACACATATTTAAAACACGTATACACATATATAATACCATACACTCATTCAAACATGCACTACATAAACACAATCTCACAAGCAAAAAATCATACACAGTAGAGACAGACAGACAAACAAACAGACAAACAGACATACAAACAAACAAACAAACAGAGACAAACAAACGCATGTTTATCGCAAGGGAGGCAGGCAAAACACAGCGATACGAATGTGACGTAACATCAAACGTGATGGAAGTCAGCCAACCTTACTGTCTAATGTTTTGATGGCCTCTAATACTCAATATGACCAACAAATACCTCGAAACATATTTGAAAACTAATAAACATGAAAAAAACAATATTGATTAATAATAAAAATAATTAAAAACAAATAACGCCAAAATAATTATAATACAAAAGATTTATTCCAGCTAGATTAAACACATTAATTTTCTAAACCACAAACAAAAAGAAACATAAAAACATTAAAAAATTCCTAACTAAAATTGTGCACACTTCAGACCGAGATGCATTTAAACTTACACGAATAAAAACGTACACACACTTAAGTATAGTGTACACACTACCAACAAATAGAAGTCTAAGTGTACACACATGAATATGCACATGTACACACAAATAAGTATGCACACCACACACACACACACACACACACACACACACACACACACAAACATAAACACAAACACACACGAATAAACATAATCAAAAATGGGAAACATATTTTTTAGGCAAACATATCCATCCCCCCACAATGTAACCTAAGGAAGAAAATATCCCAGCTTAGTGCGATCGAAATTTTAATGTTTCCATTTCAACGCTAATTTCGCAATTGGTTTATTTACATTGACGTACGTGCAGTCAAACTGAGAAGAGAATTTAGACCTGTTTGAAATGAAAAAGTTTATAAACAAACAGAAACAAAAAGAATAGTAACAATAATAGCAAACATTATTCATGTTATTTATAATATGCGATTGTATTCGTATAAAGTAGCGGATCGGAGTGGGAATAACGAAATTCATCCCTCCAACCATTTGGACCCGGAAAAACAAAGATTACAAATGTTTCTATATAAAATATAGCAGTGAAGTGAACGTATTAAAAAAACCGCCATCAACTAATAGATCTGAAAATCATCCTTACAGCAAAACTGAAACCATCTTGCCCAATTGTACTTATATGTGTACATTGCACACTTATGTAATATGCGTGTATGTATGTATGTATGTGTGTGTGTGTGTGTGTGTGTGTGTGTAGTTGTTTGTATGTATGTGTGTTAGTGTGTGTATATGTGTGTTAGTGTGTGTATGTATTCATGTGTGTGTGTGTATATGTGTGTGTATGTGTGTGTGCGTGCGTGTGTGTGCAGAGATAGAAGATGCTGATGTTAGTTGCGATAATGATTGACATGTAGACTGAGGTACTAACGACATTATTAAGCAAATAAATGCCAGACTGTGCATCAGCCTAATGACAGTACAAATTTGTATTTTATGCCGTGCTATCAACGCTATCCCGAGGTCGAAGAATCGTTTGTGTGGGTTTTATACCGGTTGGTTTTTTTTCTGTATTTTTTGTTGTTGTTGTTGTAGTTGTTGTTGTGTAGAAAGAAAGT
>NW_008703660.1:189517-197017 GCF_000326865.2 Helobdella robusta | reverse complement strand
AATATCCTTCTCTTTGTAAATGTAATATATCATAGATTCAAATACAGTTTAACGGAATTAAAGTACACAAGCCGTGTCTGTAAGTGTTAATCTAGTGTTGATTCTAAATATTTCTAGCCTTATGCCAACAATTTCTTATCAAAGTATTAATAATTTAAAAATATTTAACAACACTTAACTTGTTCTATTTGTTAATGCTGATTTTCTTATCAAAATATTATTAATTTTAAAATATTTATAAGCGCTTAATTTGCTGTATTTGTAAATACTGATAAAGTTTCTACCAAGAAGTTTTGAATAATTTTTTAATTTCATCAAAAATAAAAAAAATATGTAAAAATATAATTGTGTCAAAATACTACAAATGTTGGATAATTTTGTGTGAAAAAAAAAAACAATTGCTATGTTAATAACACACAACAAATAACAACGTTAAAATCACAAAAATCACAATTCGAATGAAGAAGCGACAAACAAACCAACAAGAAGAACACAATAAATAAAAAATGCCATTAGCTCAACAACAAAATCATAACACAACAATAACAGTTGCAACAACATAGCTAGGTTAAAAATCAACAACAACAACAACAGCAGCAGCAGCAGCAACAACAACAACAACATAGCATAAATAAAAAACATAACTACAACAACAAGTACAACAACAACAAAACAATTACAGCAGCAACAACAAAGCAAAGATAAAAAGTAACAACAACAACAACAACAACGAAACACACAACTACGCCCGATATTTTTAACAAAACAGAACAAGGCTAATGATGAAAGCACAAGGGAAATTTGAAACATCAGCATACTCTGTCGGAAAATAACGATAACAACAACAACAACAACATTCAGCAACAACAATAACATCAACAACAACATCAACAACAACAACAACATCAACAACAACGACAACAACAACAACATCATTAACAACAACAACAGCATCAACAACAACAACATCAACAACAACATCAACAGCAGCAACAACAACAACTGTATCACAACAACAAAAGCCATAACAAAAAATTATCTTCAACCTCAACACAAACAACAACAACACACTAAACAAGGACAAAATTATCAAAAACACACAAAGAAAAAACCTCAAAATAATTACCTCACAACATCTTACAATACCAAAGGAAAATAAAACGCGGAATTTTTTGTAATTAATTCATAATTGATACACTTTTAATAATGTGTTTATTACTATCTGTCATTTTTTCTCTTCGTAACTTATTCATTCACTCATTCGTTCATTTGTTCATTCATTCGTTCATACGTTCGCTCGTCAGTTTGTTCGTTCGTTCGTTTACTCACTCACTCTTTCATTGAGATAACTAATTTTTGTTAAACATTCTCAGTTACTTAAATCATTTTTATCATTTGTTAATAAAAAAGTTGGGGTAACATTTGCCATAAAGAAATAAAAAAATTACTGAAAAGAATCTTTGAAAAAAAAATCTTTAAAAAACCTATAACCTCGTAAATATACGGAATGTAAGATATATAAATCTGTAAAGAAAAATATAAAACACAGGAAAATAATGTTAAGAAATATCACAAAAAATCAATGGATACAAGATATATGAACTTGAAGATATCACAAAAAATTAATAGAACAAGACATATGAACTTGAAGATATCACAAAAAGTTAAAAGACACAAGATGTATGAACTCGAAGATATCAATGATATCACAAAAATCAATGGATACAAGATATATGAACTTGAAAATATAGGGTAACACTAAAATCAATGATACAAGATATATGAACTTGAAGATATATGGTATCACAAAAAATCAATGGATACAAGATATATGAATTTGAAAATATAAGGTTTGTAGAATATATTAGCCTACATATAGTAGAAAGCTTATGGAGTCCCCTCGCCATCAAAAATTTTTTAGTTCTGGCCCACAATCACAGTTGTCCCTCGGTCAAATTAGTCACCCGTTAAATTAGTTTGGATTCGTTCTTGTCTGTAGATATACAGATTCAAAGTATACAGATCCGATGTAAAGATATATATTGATATAAATTTCTAGGTCTACAATTTCAGGATTTATTGATCTGTAGAGACGTCAATTTAGGTTATATGATACTGTGGATATACGAGATTATGATATACGAAGATATAGATATATCAATTAAAAATATAAAAATTTGAAAATATATGGTTTCAGCTTGATATACAAATCGGACGATTTATCAATACAGAATACATAAATATAGGATATAGGTTCTTGTAATTTCGGAACATGTGGATACGTAGATAATATATTGCTATCTACTAGATAGATATACAAGTTTGGAATATATTGATATCTTTTTAGATGATACGTATATCATGATAGATATAAAAGTTAACCACATACACGACACTACATGAACACGTAATTTTTTCTATCTTTAACATCAACTTCCTTCTTGGAGGTCTGCGTTTCATTGATTTTTCAAAAACTGGAAATTTTATTTAATTATTCAAGACCTAAAAAAAAATTTGATGGGATGGTCGTTACAGGTATCTCAATTAATGTCAGGAGTTTATTTTTTTTAATATTTCAACATTTAAATATAAAATCGTTTTAAAAACATGAAATAATTTTCCAATTTCATAAAATTATAAGCTACTGGAGTTACCGCAAGTTAGAAACATCACAATCAGTATCGACCCAGCTGTAAAGACAAACAAACATGTGACAGCCAGGGCGGCAAGATGGTGTAGCGGTAAAGTGCCTGGCATTGCTACTGCAGTGACCAGATTCGAGGGCGTAGAGATCGCCGCCTGCCACATGCGTTGTTTGTGATGCGTTGTTCCACGTGTAGCTGTTGCATGCACTTTGCGTTTGGTGTTGTTGAGAGATTCGTAATAATAATAATAATAATAAAAATAATAATAATAATAACAACAACAATAAACTACCTATGTAACGATCACGCATCTTCATTTTCCCGAATCTAAATGCCTATCTAATTTTGAATAGGCATAGAATCACATACAAACAAAATTTTTTTTTAATCATAGAAGCAAAACAATTACGTATTGAAGCCAGCGCTAGCTTAAATGGTAAAAAACCAAATGCACTTAGCATGTACTCAGAAGATTTCAAATTTGAAAGTGGAAATAACATTCTCTCGTCAAACATCTCAATGAATATAAAAAAAATGAATTAACTGGCATGAACGAACGGAAAACACGAAAACATACAAACATGTACATACAAAAACATACAAACATGCATTGCATATACAAAAACATACAAACATGCACATACAAAAACATACAAACCCGCACATACAGAAACATACAAACATGCACATACAAAACATACAAACACGCATATACAAAAGCATAAAAACATGTATATACAAAAACATACAAACATGCACATAAAAAAAACATTCATATACAAGACACATACAAACATGGGCATACAAAAGCATACAAAACATAAACATACAAGGTCACAAAAATGCAGTGTCTAAAGAAGATCATGTGACAGTGTATACATCTACATAGGTAGGTTAGGGCTGTTTCATCATTGGAGCGTGTCTATGGAACATCATTCACTCAGCTTACAAAACTTTCTTTCATTTTTTTTTCTTCCTTCGTTCGTTCAGTTTTTTTTATTTGTTTTTACATTCATTCATTCTTAAGTTCCTTCCGTCGTTCATTTCCACTTTAGTTTTTTGCCTTTTGCACGTTCGTTCGTTCGTTCGTTCGTTCGTTCATTTATTCGTTCAGTCATTCATGCAGTCATTTTTTCATGCATCTATTCATTCGCCTATTATTTTTATGTCTCAAATTAAAATTAAAATTTGTTTTAATCAAATGGAATGTGCAATGAAGATACAAAAAAATAATTAAGTTCACACAGAATCATATGAATTTGCAAGTCTGCTGCATACTTAGGCTTATAACGCCTAATACGATCGAGATGTTTGTTGAAGCGAGATAGATCTTTGATGCGTCTTACAATTCTTAAACCAATTTCACTTGAAATATTCTTGTAAAAATTGAACACGAAACATCCAAACGCTATTCTCATTTCTTTTTTCATCTCAAACACACGCATAAAATCTCTCTCACACACACACACACACACACACACACACACACACTGGACACAAACTCTTTTTTTCCCTCTCTCTCTCTCTCTCACACACACACAGACACACACACCATGCACACACAGACACACACACCATGCACACACAGACATACACACATGCACACAAGCAATGAACAAGAACGCGCACACACAGGATAAGCTACGCAACGCTGAATCTATAAACAAAAACAAACTAAATTAACCAGATGAAGTCTAAAAAATTTCTTCTTTCAAGTGTCTTTTCTTCATCGGTTATTTTTACAACATGTCGGAAAACGTGAATACGTTGATACTGCATCAACGAATGTTTCCTTCTTATGAAACTGAACAATTTTAATGAAATAACAACCTTAAATTTGTTTTTCGTAGAAATTCTGTAACGAACTTGTGGGTTCATTAAACTATACAAAAAAACAAGTATAGTATTTTAGGCGAATGAAAAAAAAGGCAGAACTTTTTCTGTAAAGTATTTTTAACAGAGTACAATAGTATGTTACTACATCCAGGTATCTAGATACGCACATGCTGGTATTGAAGAAAATGCCTCTTCTAATGAATGGTTGTCACTGTGGGATTATGAAATATGGTCGGAGATTTGTTTCTTATTAAAATGTAAGCAGCTGGGGTTTGCACCATGCATGTTTCAGGGGTTTACTTCTACTCCAACAACCAGTAACTAACACTTGCCTTTATACCCACAAACTAAAACACATTCACACACGCACACACAAACTCACACATACGTGCATACAAACACACGCATACAAACATGTATTCAATAAAGAGGCTTTGGTATGAAATATACATACCATTTGATGTGTACAACTTTAGAGATTTGTTTGGAATGTAATTTGTATAAGTATTATACAAAAAACACATGTGCTAAAAGTAAACGAATGTATAAACAGTATACAGAATGGCCCCAAACGCGCGAATACACATAGGTAATATGCCTAAATGCATACAAGCCAGCAGCGTAAACAAACGTCAAACTGACAATTACTTGCTTGATTGATGTCAAGTAGATGAAGTGTAGAAATTTTCACGTCAAGAGCCATCCAACTGAACAGTCGTTTCTTTTTTTATTCGTTTTTTTCTTTCGTCCTGTCATTCATTCGTCTATTTATCTATTTGTTTGTTTGTTTGTTTGTTTGTCTCTTCGATTCTTTTAGTTCTTGATTAGTTTGCTTGGTCAATCAATTAGTTTATGTGAGATTTTCAAGGTTTCAACGTCAATTCTCTCTATTTGTATTTCTTTTTTTATAACTTTTTCATGTTTATAAGTTTTATTAATCATTTATTCATCTTTTTATTCCAAGAGTTTTATGAAAATTTTTCTTCGAGGACTGATAATTTTGTAGCAAAATTTGTATGTGACTTCATTAAGACTCTGCCACAGAAAAATTTCAGATAAAATTTAAAATGTTTTGAAAATAAATAATAAATAAAAAAAATAAAACAATAAAATGAAAAAAATAAATAAAGCAACAAATTTTTCGACAAAATTTACAAAAGTAATCACAAAACTGAGCGGCAAAATGAAAGGAATTTTTGGTCGCTCGCAATCCACCCTTAACACGTCAGCAAACCCATCTAATGACATCCATTCAAGTTTGAAATAAAACCGACTTACAAAATACAGAAACTCAAAATATGAAACAGTAAAGCAGTCATTGAAGAGATAATTTAAACTAGAACATCACCAAGTTTGTGAAAATGCCTACTGGATTAATTTCATATTTTAAACAACAAGCGCATATCCACAAACATAACCTGCTTTATATTCAAATAAAATATTTGGAAACGTCAGATATAGATACAAATAATAGTGAATAATAAATTAATAAAAACATTCTGAAAATCCACCACAAATTTATCTGAAAAATTCTACAGAAAAATCTACCCAGAATAGTACAATAACATCTGAACATAAAAAATAATGGCCTAACACAAACAACGTATACAAAATGCAAATTATTACCTATCGATACAATGCAACAAAATACAAAAATACCAACTAATACCATACTATACATAAATACAAAACAATACTATACGATACAGAAATACTAAACAATACTATACAATACAGAAATACAAAACAATACTATACAATACAGAAATACAAAACAATACTATACAATACAGAAATACAAAACAATACCATACTATACTGAAATACTAAACAATATAATACATAAAAGCCAAACGGAAATACAAAATTCAATAGAGTACAAAGAAGCGCATAGCAAATCAAAACATGACGAATTGTGGTCCTTTTGTTTCACTCATGTCTTCCATGTTCATAATGATTTCTTACCGTCATACACCATATACTACCAATAACACAAAACCTATTCATTTTATAGACGTATAATTTTTCAAGGATAGTCCAATGATTACGGCACCTGGAACTGATGTTCTAGTGACTGGCTTCAAACGCAAACAGATACGCAAACAGATCCCTACTTATCACACGCTATGGCTATGTGTGAACATACGCATTTTCACATGAGTTGTGCGTGTATGTGTTTGTGTGTGGGGTGTTGGATACTTTTTAGAAATTATTGAGAAGGAACTTAAATTGTGATGATGATAAGTTATAGAGAAAGTTAACATGCAAATGTGTTCAAAGTAATGATTGAAAATGAGAAAATGATTGAATAAAACAGGATTTTTCAAAATTTGCAAATGGGATGTATATAACATCGACAATGATAACAAATACTTAAAATCATTAAACTATCATAAACATTTATCTCTATTGAGTTATAATCTTTAAGCAGTTTTTCCTTAAAAAGCAATAATATTTCTCCATTTTTTTCAGTTACTAATTTCAATTTCTTTAGTTGAATATTTGTGAAAAATAATCTTTAATTAAATATTCGTGAATAATAAAACTTGAGAAAAGTTTCACCATGCATTTAATTGCTACACAGATTGCCAGTGTATCAAAAAAAAACCAAAGATATCGCGAATACAATAAACAACAACATTCGCAGTAACGACAATAATAGAAAATATTAATAAGATAAACAGATAAGAAAAAGCATGTATCTAACTAAGGCAGCAAATTGTGTTGACAAAACTTATAGGCTTGTTTGTGTTTCTTTGCGTGTGTGTGTTTCTTTGCGTGTGTGTGTTTCTTTGTGTGTGCGTGTGTGTGTGTTGTGTGTGTGTGTGTGTGTAAAAATAAATATGTACGTATAAATATGGAAATGAATACATACGAGTGTTTATACGCGTGCGTAACTGTGCGTATGAATCTGCGTGTATTCTGCGTGACAGCGTATGTACAAATGTACATATACGTGCATGTTTATGTGTGTGTGTGTGTGTACATTTGCGTGCGTATGTTTTGTTTGAGTGTACAA
>NW_008703660.1:177017-187017 GCF_000326865.2 Helobdella robusta | reverse complement strand
TCATCCTCAATAACATCATTATCATCACCAACAACAACATCATCATCATAATTGTTATCGCAACCATCATCGTCATCATCACACAAGGTACCAACCACACCATTAAATAGCTCGTCAGAAACGTCATCATCGCTATCTTCATCAGCCTCCCCACTGACAAGTCTCTAACGATTTCATTTTCTCCCAGATACCATCATCATCATCGTCGTCGTCATCCTTATAGTCATCATCATGGTCGTCGTCATCTTCACTATCATCATCATCACCATCGTCATCATTTTAATCATAATCGTCATCATCTCAGAATCTCGATTGATCATTTTTATTCAAAGAGCGTAATGTTTAAATGTATCTGAATCTAAATCTGAATGAATGCATGAATGAATGAATAAATGAATGCATGATAATGTTAATGAACAAATACATGAATGAATAAATGAATGAACGAATGAACAAACAAACGAACTAACGAACGAACGAACGAACAAATAAATGAATAATATTAGCAAGGGGAAAACGATAATTTGATAAATTTTTAAAAAATTTGCCAAGTCTGTCCACCAGAATCACAATCACCATCATCACAACCACATCACCATCATCATCATCAACATCATCATCATCATCATCATCATCATCATCATCATCATCATCATCATCATCATCATCATCATCAACAACAACAAAAAAGATACCAACATTGTGAAGTAGCCCAGGTGTCTGCCAATCCATTCATCCATCCATCTATCCATCTAACCATCCATCCAGCCGGCCGGCAAATTCAATGATATTGACTTTCATCGTACATTACATAGTGAAATGATAAAATCCACAATTAATTAACTATTTTATTAATTAATTCATCTGATTTCATTCAAATTTAATTAGATTAACATTAATAAATTTATTGTATTTCGCATTTATATCCATGTATATGAAATGCTACTTTATTAAAACATGGTTTTATCAATTAAAGTGCTGTATAAATACCTCAATAATATTAATTATATTACCTGCTAAATGAAAATTATTAATTTAATTATTAACAATCTATTTTTATTATGTTGGTCATTAGTTACTGTCATTAAGCTATTTAATTCAATTCATTAACCAAGCAACCAAAATTGAACAGAAAATAAACCATCTTAATATATTTACATATGTTTTATATAGGTATCATCTGTTTTATTCTCTGCGATATGAACACGTATCAATGTATTTATATTTTTAAAGGGTTAACTTTTTAAATTTAATTTTAAATTATATTGAAATAAAATAAAACTTTATCATTTTAGTTGAATATTATTATTGAATTATCAATTTACACGTCTGTCCTTCGAGAGATTTAGCAGGCATTTATTGTATAAAATATCGGTCTATCGAGTTCAAAAGTATTTTAGCAACGAAAAAAATTAATCAATCAATCAAATAATTAATTAATTAATTATTTTTATATGTTAAAAAAATATTTTTATTGTCATATGTTACGATAAAGCGAATCAAATCTTCTAACTTGAACCTATGGCGATGAGAACATGTTTGGTAATGCTCTGTATGCTCTATACATACATGCATGCATGCATAAATACATACATACATGCATACATACATACATACATACATACATAAATACATACATACATACATACATACATACATAAATACATACATACATACATACATACATACATACATACATACATACATACATACATACATACATACATACATACATCAATACATACCCATGCAATTTTTTTCCATTCACCTTCACATATGAATTGCGCAATATACATGCATGTGTGTGTGTGTAAAATGAAGGTATTAAATTTGATTTAAAAAAGCGTTATATGAATGCTCTAATAAATAGCAATTATTTGTGAAGAACTCTGTATTAGAAAAAGCGCTATACAAATGCTTTAATAATAAAAACAATTATTAATATTATATTACTTTATCAACATTCATTAAAAACCTTATGTGAATTTAATTTCATGCTACTCTCCCCCACCCCCCCTCTCTCTCTCTCTCTCTCTCTCTCTCTCTCTCTCTCTCTCTCTCTCTCTCTCTCTCTGAATAAATAGCAGAAAATAGCAGACACCAACTTTTGGGCCAGACAACATATTCGATAATTTGATTCTGCAGAATGATTTTACACGTACCCACCCATCTGCTAGCTACCTACCTGCCTTTGCCAACCAAAAAACTTCTTTCGAAAGAGGTAGATGTTTGTGGACACTTTCGATTCATTCATTTTCACTTTTTTTTTTAATTTTCAAGCTGAAATTTTAAATTTTTATGTCTATTTTAGACTGATGAGCTAAAAATGTCATCATCCTTTCTCTTCAAACTTCGGCATCTGCAAGCGCCACTGTTATTTCAAAACATCTTTTCATGTTTCTGCTGCTAGGGTACACACAAACATGTACCCTAGCAGCAGAACTTCGTTGGTCTGTAGTTTAAAGTTTCGTCTCTTAACTCGATTTTGTTGGTAACATCCATCCTACCTGCAGCTTTGTCTCCAAAAACAACTTGTCGTAAACAATTGTAAACATATTAATAATTGAGAATAGGTAGTTTGTAGAGACTAAAGAGTTTCAAAGTATAGAACTAATAATATTACAACTGTTTTAAAATATTTTTGAAAAATCACATTTAGGCCTGAGGGTTGAATAAAAAAATGGCATGATACTGAGTTTCGCTGGGACTTGGTTCGAATGCAAACATCTCCCACCAATCGTGTGCCATTTGTGTGAATAGGCATACGCATAAATTCACGTGCATGTGAGCGTGTGTGCGTGTGTATGTGATTGTATGTTTTTGTGTGTGTACGTGTGTGTACTGCTATCGATACCTTTGAAGTAAGTGCAGTGAGAGAGAAAAATCTTTAACCTTATAGGCACACGCACACATAAAAACGCACGCACACACACACTCAAAAATACAACTACACACACATATGCACTCACACCTACATATATACGTTTATTCATACATATTGCCCGTATATGCCTGCTTATAAAGGCAGAGATTAATAAGGCTCAAAGAAGATGGCTTTGTTGTCAGTGGTAGCGTGTGGCTACATCTCAGATACCGTCGCCATGGCGACTGAAATGAGACAGGGGCTATGATGATGATGATGAAATAGATAGAGGGGAAGAAAAGAAGAAGATGGTGATGATTGGTGATGGTGTTAATGATGGTAAACGCCGATGATAAATACTAATACATCTCGTTGTAACACTAACCTTTGTTATTATCATTTTTTAATACTCACGGTAGTATTGCCATTACTATTTTATAACTGTTATAAATATAACAGTCGTTGTCGTGTGTACGTGTGTGTGTACGTGTGTGTGTGTGTTTGTGTATTTTCTAGGCACTGCAAACAAATATTGTTGGAGTTAACAAACAACATACAGACATGCGACTATCTTCTTTTTTATTTATTTTTTTTCTGGGTCCTCTGAACGAACTGAACAATCAGGTGCATAATTTTTTAAATTTGTTTTTTTTTGGCCCAATAAACAAAATACAAAGCAGATAAGAAGAACTGTTAACTACTTCGTGAATTTAGAATATGTAAATGTACTTTTTAATAGACATTTGACTGTATTAATTAAATATTCTAACTTTTACAATGAGATAGCTTGCAAAATTAATAAAGACTGATATAGACTATACCTTTTCAAATTTCAAAAATATTCTCACCCGCCAAACAGCAAACCAAAACTAAAATTAAATTGTAGAGTTGTTTCAAAGGAAAATGGAGTTCCGAGTTTTTTGAAAATTGAGGAAAACTTGAAATTAAATATCCGAAGAGCCCGCCAAGTTATTTATATTTTCAATTTGCCAGCCGGTTGGCCTGAGAACAAATGACCAACGCGAGAAACACGCTAGAACAGAGAACGAGATGACCAATGAAACAAGTAGAGAATTTTTTCTTCGTTTATTTATTCATTGGTTCATTTGTTCATTCTTTTGTTCATTCATTCGTTTATCGTTCGTTCATCCTTTTGTTCATTCATTTGTTCGTTCGTTCATTTATTTATTAATTTTTTCATTTGTAAGTTCGTTTAAGTTTGTTTGATCATTCATTCGTTCATTCATTAATTCTATCTCTATTTGTTCATTCATTTCATCAACCATCAATTAATTTAATTCAATCTTCATTCATTCATTCATTCATTCATTCATTCATTCATTCATTCATTCATTCATTCATTCATTCATTCATTCATTCATTCATTCATTCATTCGTTTGTTCGTTCATACGTTCGTTCGTTCGTTCATTCGTTCATCCGAATAGTCATTGGCTCTTACTATGTAGGCCAACGTCCTATTGTGTCGTCAACGCTGATGACGTTAATGATGATGATGATGATGATGACGACGACGATGACGATGTTGATGATGATGGTGATAAAAAAAAAGAAGATGATGGTGGTGATGATGTTATTAATAGTTGAAACAATGATAAAAATTATATTGCTTTTGATGATGATGATGATGATGATGATGATGATGATGGTGATGATGATGATGATGATGATGGTGATGATGATGATGATGATGGTGATGATGATGATGGTGATGATGATGATGATGGTGATGATGATGATGATGACGTCATCGACAATGACGTCAAAAAACATGATTGATGACGATGATGACGAGGTAATGAAGGCAGGAAAAAACTATTTTAACCACAAGATGACCGATGAGGAAGATGATGATGACGGTGATTAAGATGAAGATGTTTTGATAGATTATGATGATGGTGATGAATGATGATGATGATGGTGACAATAGTGAAGCTGTTTCTTCTGCTGCTGCTGATGATGATGATGATGATGATGATGTTTGTGAGATGCTGATGATGATGATGAGGAAGAAGAAGAAAGATAGGTCATTCAACAACTGCTTGCGACGACAAATGCATTGGTAATCACTTGAAGCTATGTGCGAAGATGATGATGATGTTGTTGTTGATGATGATGATGAAGATGATGGTGATGGTAATACTGATGTTGATGGTGATGATTACGATAGCGATGATCATGATAATGATGACGATGACAGCTTATGCATGCGATAATATTATTATGATGATGACGATTGTTGCTTGTGGCAATGATGAATATTATTATTTCAAATAACAATAGAAGTTCAGAAGATAAGATGATGACGACGATGATGATGCTGACGACGATGATGATGAAAATGATAACGATGAAGATGATGAAGAAGAAGAAGATGGTGATGATGATGATGATGATGATGACGATGGGACGAACACTTATTGTATTGTGAAAAGTCTGAAGCGTTGAATGCAGTGTAAGTTGGAGAGGTTATGTTCATGACGTCATCATCGCATTACATCAACTTACATTGAAAGGTTACATTACAATTACAGTTACCTTATTACAATACAGTACAAATCATTGATTCTACGTTACATTACGAAATTACGAACATACATACAAAAACATACATACACACACACACTGCATACGCATACATCAACACACACACACACACACACAAACAAACACACAAACACACAAATATACACGTACATAAGTAAGCACGCACATGCACAAACAAATTAACAAATGATGTATTATTCTCTTAAATTAAATTCCAGGTAATTTGATCGTGTAAACAGTATTAAAAATGATATAGATGCATGTTAAACATACATAATTTATATCTGTGCGTGTGTGTGTTTGTTTGTGTGTGCGTGTGTGTGTGTCTGTGTGTGCGTGTAACCATTTAAGCACTTAAATATTTCATCACTTTGATAATGCAGGCATGCAAAGTTTTATACCAAATATAGAAATATACAAACAAAAGCATTCCAACAAACATACAAACAAGGCATTCCAACAAACATACAAACACACATAGAAACAAACAAACAAACATACATACATACATACATACATACATACATAATACATACTTACATACATACATACATACATACATGCATACATACATACATACATACATACATACATACATACATACATACATACATACATACATACATACATACATACATACATACATACATACATACATACATACATAGATACATACATACATAAATACATACATACATACATACATACATACATACATACATACATACATACATTCATAACATACAAACGAACAAACAAAAACACAAACAACTAAGACACAAACACATACAAACAGCCGCGACAACTGCATACAAACGTTTAAATGTTCCTACTTGCTGTATAAATCTTCTTCAATTGAATAGGACTATTATAGCGACAAAACGAGAATGGAAGCTGCCGACACACTGCCCGTGACAACTTTTCATGTTTCTAAATGTTTATTTTTGTTTCTTTTTTTCAAAAAATGAAACAAAACCTGTGAACAATTTTTGTTTTCTTAAACGGTTAAAATGAAAAACATTTTGGTTTTGCTTTTTTAAATGTTAAAAAATCAACATTTGACAAAGGTTTCAAATAAAAAAAAATGTAAATTATTTCAGTTTCAAACACAACGAAATGGAGCAATTATTCACAAACTTACAATACATACCGTAAAATTTGACAAGAAAACAAATCAGGCAGCAATGATCATCATACAGGAATAAGAACCACACAGCAGACATATCACCAGGAACAATGTGGGACTTGGGATTTGGGCAAGGGAGTAACTTTCACTGGGAATGTTACACAGTTAGTAGGATATAGAGTGAGGACGATTGGTATAGAAAATAAAAAAATTAAAACCATCAACTCAAAAATAAACATTAAAAAAAATTTAGTTTGGATAATTTTGGTGGAAAACGCTAATAGAAATCTGATAATTGCATTCAAAATGCTGAGAAATAATTAGACAATAATAATTTTAAAAGACCAATGATGAGGATCATTTTTCGGCTGAATCCAGTAATTTCCGTTCAATCCCGTTTCTCCGTCAAGTGATAATTTTCAAAATTCTCAAGTTAATAATTTTTTTTCAGCTAATTTTGCAAAATATAGTAATTTTCGTTAACTTTTCTACTATACTTTACACGGATTATTCAATATTTTCCTCTTCCGTGGTATGGTGGGGTGCATTCCCAGGACTCCTTCAATCGATCTTCCTGGATCCCACTTGGATCCGCAACTGCGGACATCAACAAAGACAATCAGACAACATACAATTGAATAAACTACTACACATCAAATATTCAAACAACAACAAATTCAAAAAAATAATCAAATGTTAATAACAACTACACCGTTTAAATACGGAAAAAAAATGGAAACAACAACAACACTGTCATCGGAACATTTAATTTATCACAGCTAGTGGCTCTAGAGTGCAGTATTTTGTTTTTGTTGTTGTTAGTGTTGTTGATGTTGCTGTTATGTTTTCGTTTTTGTTAGTGTTGTTTTTTTTGTTGCTGCTGTTGCTGTTGTTGTTGCTGCTGTTGTGGTTGTAGTTGTCGTTGTTGTTTGTTTGTTTTTGTTGGTATTGTTTTTTGTTGCTGCTGTTGTTGTTGTTGGTGGTGGTGGTGATTGTGTTGTTGTTGTGGTTCCCATGTTTTTTAGCCGTGTTATCGCCGTCTTGTAGTTGTTAAAAATCTTAAAAGTTTAGTATAGCATCTCTCGTGTGGTTGGTGTGGTGTGGTGTGGTGTGGCGTGGCGTGGCGTTGTTTTGTTTCATGCGAAGAAATATGTTTGCAGGATCGCCTGGCCGTCATAAAAATGATTTAAAAAGCTTTTTATTGTACGGTTAGTTGAGGTTCGGCCTTTCTGCCTAAGACCTTTTCTTATGTGAGTTTGTGTGTGCGTGTGTTTGTGTGCATTTGTGTGTGTTGCGTATGTGCATGTCATTATGTAGGTAGGTCAGTAAATGTGTATGCCTGTGTTTGTTTGTGCATGTAGTTATGTTGGAGTCAAGTGTTTGCCTGCCTTGGTAACAAATTGAAAATAAATTTATCATTTCCAGTTTAATAGTCTTATGTTAAATTTTTTTAAAATCTGTTTTATTATTTTTTATCTTTCTCTCTCTTTCTCTCTTTCTCTCTCATTTCTTCAATATGTTTAATGAAGCATACTTTATTTCTCATTCCTCGCTCTCCCTTTTTATATATATATTCGTCAAGGAACTTTTATTACTAGCTTCAATATATATTTGATTTTATTTACAGGAAATATTTTCCTACGTTTGAATGAATGCATGCGAAGGAAGGTTGTAGCTTGCTTGCCGTGGCGTGAATCGCCAAGTGTTCGCACGGTTGGAGTGCATGCATTTATTTGTTGTTTCGTCTGAAGCTATGTTTTTTTGTTTTGTTTATATGTCTGCTGCAGAAGCTGAGTTATTGCTGGCTGGTTGTTGCTGTTGTTGTTGTTGTTGTCGTTGTTGTTGTTGATACATATTTTCTGCTTACAATTTATGTGTGTGTCTGTGTATGTGTTTGCATGTGTAGGTGTGTGCGTGCGAACACGTGCGTCTCTTGACATACATTCGTCAAGACGTTTGAATTTTTTCTTATTAAAATATTTTAAAAATCATATTTAAATTTAAACTCCAGATTTTTAAAAAATTTGTTTTTAAATTTTAATCCCTCGTCTTTTGCATTGTTCGTCTTAAGAAAATTCTGACCAAGAACATCATATTAAATTTGCGTATGTTTCGAAAAATAATTTTTATTCAAAGTTGTTTTAATATTTTTTTACTAAATTTCTTACGCACACACATTACGTTAAACATCTCAAATTTTATATACTAAGTTAAATTGTTGGTTAATTTTTAAATACCAACTTTTTGTGAGTGTTTCTAAAACCATAGTACGAATTTAAATAGCAAGTGGCATTGTATTGTGAGTTAGTGTAATTAAAAAGTCTCATTGTACACGGACATTCTTGTTTTAATTTATAAGCAAAATTATAGTGTAAAAAAGTACTATTGTATTGTTTGTACATGTCAAATGCAAGTAACATCATAAGTATCGTTATGTCATAAGTACAAGTGCAAGTGAGCGAATGTCTATGGAGGGAGCTTAATTTCTTGAATGAAGATTTATTCCATATGAACCTTACTTAGTCCATTCCTTTACCGAGAGGTGGAATAAAAATATTAAAAAATATGTTTTTGTTGTGCATAAATAAAAACAAATAAAATTAATAATAATAATATTATTATTATTATTATTACTAACCGTAATAATAATGATAATATAATATTATTAATGTTATTAATATTTTTATTTGCATGTTGAGAATGAAGTTAAACAAATTATGAGCCTCCGCTAAATATTTTGGGATCTCTTCAAATTTAAGCAAATGAAAGTCCTCTACAAATAATTACTGATCTTCATTAAATAATTATAGGTTCCCATTCCTACATAACTCCAGGGCCTCCATACTTATCAAACAGGTCCTGCAGTACATTCTACATTTCATTTCGATTGATAAAGTAAGATGTATTTATAAATGTACAATTTATTATTCATACAAAATTGTCTAGATGATAAATTTATTATTTATATCAAATTATACTGGCAATTAATTTATTATTTACAAATAACAGTACTGGAAATAAATTAATATTAACATAAATATACGAAAAAGGATGTGTAAATACAAAGAAAAACCCGACCTTATTCGATTTATGAGGCTTGTTTTATGTTTATAATCTATATTTTCACAAAAATGATTTTTTTCCCTCTTCGTGTGTCTGGCTGTTATTTACGAGATTGTACTGATCCGAGTCCAGAAAATAAATAAATGAATGAAAATATAAAATGGAAAAAAGCTCATTCTGGTTAGATTTTCAATTCCGTTAGACGAAATCATCATATTTTTATGACAATTTTAACGTAAGTTCTTTCAAAAACGAGATAGATAGATAGATAGATAGATAGATAGATAGATAGATAGATAGATAGATAGATAGATAGATAGATAGATAGATAGATAGATAGATAGATAGATAGATAGATAGATAGATCGATAGATAGATAGAT
>NW_008703660.1:174902-176141 GCF_000326865.2 Helobdella robusta | reverse complement strand
TACGAACATAATACAAACGAATGAACATATACAACACAACACACAGCATACTGCAATAATTAGTACATGTACACAAATTAATACGTTAATTAATACTAAAACATACAGCAAAGATAAAATTTATTACAAAACAAATAAAATACAATAAAATACATAAACATACAACGATTTCGTTCATTAATCATTCAAACATTCAAAAAAATACCAAGAAAACATCATTCAACATACAAACTTTTGTATCATAAATCACACGTACTATATACCAAATATTAAAACGCCACACAATACCGAATACACAATTTCCATATTATACACAGTTCTACTTACACACATTTACAAATACACAAAAAGAAAAATCCCATTCTAATACATTGTACTAATGCCCAGGTTCCAGGCACGTATGCAGTGACAGTACTTCTTTCTTTCTCGTGCCTTATCCTTTCAGGACATTGGCGACCATCGACCTTCACAAAACCCGATCTTTAACACTTTGTAGCAGTTGAAATGTGGTGATATTCAACAAGTGAGACAAGGACTTCACGGATGTTGTTTGTTGTTGACCGCGGTCTCTCTAGTAGTTGTTGGATTTTCCATTCTTTCCTTCGGCATGATGTGACCAAAAAAACTTGAAAAAATCAAAGAGTGAAATTCCTTTAAACTAGACAAACTAATCAAACCAATTGAAAACAAAACTAATGCCTGTTATGGGCAATTTTTGCTCACAGCAAGCAAATTAGATTGAAAATGTTTTAAGACTTTTTAAATTTTATCAAATAACTCTCGTTTGCTTGGTGCATTAACCAATGCAATCAGGCAACAAACATTCTCTTCAAAAAATGTTTAAATGTCTATTGCACCCTGTAAAGACCCAGGAGAATTAATAAGACACAAAAAGCCTATAAAGAATGCAATGATCTTCTAAACTCGTCAAGCGTCCTACACAAAGTAAAGTAGCCAGATCTTTCAGCAACTATTCTGCCGTTGTCACTTAGAAGATAAAGTTACAGGATTTTACGAGATTTAAGAGTGTCTGTGCGTGTGTTTGCATGTGTGTGTTCGTGTTTGTGTGTGCGTTTGTGTGTATACCTAGTTGTATAAACACCTATATATATATATATATATATATATATATATATATATATATATATATATATATATATGTTGGTAATAGACCATAATTTTTACAATATTCTATAAATTCTACCGAATGTTTGGCGTTAATATGTTTGTAGTTCGTTC
>NW_008703660.1:158225-169429 GCF_000326865.2 Helobdella robusta | reverse complement strand
CCAAATTTCATACAGATGCAATGAACATACAAACACTTGTTCACACGTACATATGTGTGTGTGAGAATGCTTGTGTTGTGTGCGTGCGTGTGTGCTTGTGTGTGTGTGTGCTTGTGTGTGTGTGTGTGTGTGCTTGTGTGTGTGTGTGCTTGTGTGTGTGTGAATGTGGTGGTGTGTGTGTGTGTTGTTAATACAGATACTTTAATTTGCATTCGTGTTTATATATGTAACGCATGAATTTTTTAGACTGAATATACGCAAAACGGTTTATATACAAAACTTGGTCATATTGTTTATTAATCAACTTCATCACTATATAAATTCCATTGATATGTTCCAAAACTTACTTACTCTAACTGAATTGAACCGCGCGAATTAGCTCTCCATCCCTGGTGACCAGTCACACAGGCAATACGGTGAGATAGAGTTGATATTTGTACCTGCTCCAGTAGAGTATTGATTAGAGAGAGGTGGATGTTGGAAGTTAATCTACCTCAGGCTTTTCCATCCATTCTATCCATATCCATTCTGTAGAAATGTAGGTAATTAAGTTTCTATTTTTGAGAAACACGATTGTGAATTTATTTAATTTCCGCGTGGAAGGTGAAGTAATTAATTAAAATATTTTTATTTTTAATTTTTTGCTAAAATTTTAAAATTTATTATCAATTTTAACATTCTTAAGTGTTATAAAATTGCTTTTAACCACACCGTTTCGAGTTGATGCTATTCGTCTTCAGGGGCTGATAGCAATTTTGAAAAAGTTTTGAATTTAAAAAGCTCCATGCATCTGTCGTAATAATATAATTTAAATTGAAAAGAAAATCTTTCATTTTAATAACTGTGACAATATAAACCAAGAGTGAATTAATTAATGAACCATTTTAGAACTTTAACGCAGCTCAAATTCGTGCATTAAAAAAATTCGCAAGTAGCTAAGTATCGTGTGTGGTTTTTCTCACTTATCTATCGGGGAGGAAAAATTTATAGGAGTTATTAAATGTTTTGCATTTGTTAAGTGCCTTTGGGTTTTTTTTGAAAATTTTTGAGATTTAGCGGAATTTGTCAAATATTATTTTATATTTTATGTCAATATGGTAAAATCTTCTTATTGAATTTTATATACTGAAATGTTTTAACTGCTGCTTTGCCTCTAAGCTCCAAAAAATATTATTTTCTGGTTACTAGTTACAAAAAACATGAAACACATCTCTGCATTGCTTTTATGAATGACAATGTTAAAACTAAACCAACAGAAAGCAGAAAAAAACAGGTAAGAACATCTAAAATAACTGATTGCAACATCTTACATACACAAAAAATAACAACATCATCATCGTTAATGACGTCATCATCAGGGTTAACAAAGACGTGAACGTGCAAACGACGCAAATATTATGAAGGGCATCCTCACAAGAGAGCAAACATATTTATAAAAATTAAGAACAATGCAAACATCATTTCGCCGGCAAGACAAACAAAACATTAATGACAACAACAACGACGACTACAACAGAACCGAAAAAGTGCAAAGCGCTGTCATCAACAACAACTTGAAAAAAGACTGACAACTGAAAATCATCACCTTATTTAACATAGCTACTACCATATAACTAACACGACAACAAACACCAACCAAACACAAAGATCAACAACAACAACCACAAAAACTGTTTAAACACCACAACCAACCAACGACAACCACAACCAACCACAACCAGCGTCAACCATAACCAACCAGCGACAACGATATCAGCAGCAGCAGCATTCTTAGTAGCCGCATATCCATGTACTCCATCACAATCCTGCCTGGACCCATCCCACAGGAGTTTCAGCAAACGATGTTATGATTAATACAATTCTTCAAGCAGACAAGATAATTCTGGACGAAAATTCTCTGTTTTTCTAGTTTCGTGCTTGTTTTATTTCTGTTTTTATCATTGTGATTATTTTAAGATAATTTTTTAGTCTGGTTTTTTTTATGGTTGTTTTGACATTTTCAACGTTTCCTTATTACTTTCTTAATATTTTCCTGATTTTACAAATTAATTCCATAATTATTTTTTCAAATCACTCTTTCTTTGTAAGTATAATCGACATCATTTTATGATTCAATCAGTGTCGGAGTTGGAGTAGGTAGAAGTCCGATGGCATGAGTTGGCTGGAGTCAGATATTTTGTTCTTTTTATCTCAATTTCTCCTACAAATATTATCCTCTCCACATTCACCAAAATCATCATAACAATCTGATCATCAAGTAAGTACGACAACACAATGAATCAATTTGTCATCATTTTAAAGATTATATAAACAAACGTTAGCATCATTGCCAACATCACCATCTTCATCATCTTAATTATCTTCATCATCTTCATCTTCTTCAGACCAGGTGTTTTGAGGCGTTGTTTAATACAGTTTAACAACTTGATTCAAATGAAAGTTTACCTGAGTTGAAAATTTTATTCTATCTTTCATCGAAAATAGATTAAATTTAATAATTATTTTATTATCACTATTATACGTGTTTGCGGATACCTGCCTCTCATTTCAACATGTGCAATGTGCATCTACAATAGCACGCCATGTGCACGCACAGAGTTGTAGCTATAAAGTTGTTGCGTTGCTGTTTGATATTTTTAAAAAATAATGACGACTTTTTTCATATTTCATCTCTTTCTATAATTTTCTCTTTGACACCTGTGTTAATATTCATTCAAATTTGGCAATTTAGCGCTTTTGTTAAAGAGAGGCAACAATCTGAAAACCAAAGTTATAAATTTTTATAGAGATAATATTCGAATGTACTCCGTTTCATAAATGAGGGTACAGAGGTGTAGCCAAAAGGGTCTTTTTCGCTAAACCCACCCCATAATGTATATTCTTGTTAAGACCCTATTGGCTACACTTCTGTACCCTCATTTATGAAACGGAGTACATTCGAATTTTAAATCACAGACATACACAAATGCACATAAATAATCAACATCTTGTATATTTTTATACTCTATCTTATCTACTTTTATAAAAAATATTAGTTTGATATAGGGTACTATGGATTTGGTTTACATTCAAACATTGGCAATCGACTAACGCTGTATTCGAACGCCAGCCAAAATGTTACTTGTCTATTTGCATCTGTCTGAATGCTTCTTTGTAAAGTTTCAATAACAATTTGAAATTAATTTCGAAACGTTTTCAAACTACACCTCACATGATTTGCAATGCATTTCGAGATGAGCCAACCATTTCAGTTCCAGCGTTTACAATTTCTCAATCATTCAACAATTCAACAGCAGAAAATTTGGTTGGGAATAAATTGTGATTGAAATTTCTTGCCTAATAAATATGCCCTATAACTGAAAATAATGACGAGCAAGATTGGCTCCGATGAAAGAATTCTCTTAAGGTTTGTCCGTCTACATATACAAGACACTTTGTACATCAATCTATATAACTTTTAGATATAGATTTTATATTACCATACATACATTTCATATGAATTTATATACGTGTTTATAATCACACACACACACAAACACACACACACGCAAACGCGCGCACAGTTACACACACGAACACAGTTAGGCGCATGAAATTGCCAGAAAATTGAAAAATAATTCAATAGATGGCTGCCTACTTTGTCAGTACGTTTTCGTCTATTGGGATCTAACACGAAAATGAGTGTATGTAAGAATATATGTTTGCATGCGTACAATGTGTATGTACGTGCGTAAGTATGTACATACATGTGTGTGTTTGTGTTTGTGTGAGTGTGTGTATGTATATGATTGTTTGTATTCATGCTGGTATGTGTATGTATGTAATGGTAGAGAGAGAGAGAGAGAGAGAGAGAGAGAGAGAGAGAGAGAGAGAGAGAGAGAGAGAGAGAGAGAGAGAGAAGTAATTAATGAATTATTAAATAAGTCAAAATAATATTGTTATTCTTGGCGATGGCGTTACTAGAATGTGAAACATTTTGGTGTCCCTACTATGTTCGAATGTTTGTTGTGTCGTGTGGATGTTAACGCAGTTCTGTCAAACTGAACACGTAAAAAAAAGAAAATTTATAAATTGTTGATATTTTTTCTATTTATTTTTGTTATTAATTGCCGATTTTTTGAATTAAATTTTATAAAATATGAATTTATTCATTTACATTTTTCACATCCAAAAATAGGAACAAAAACATTCGCCTGTAGAATTTTATACTTCAACTATTTTACAGTTGTTCATGAAAGACAATTGCCTCGACATAAATTGTTTTATTGTTTATTGTTCTTTTACAATATGGAGGTCAGTGTCAAATGCTTCTGGCTTATCTGTCTTTGTTGCTTTGTGTTTGTTTTTTTTATTTGTATACATGAATTTTTAATTCTTTGTAAATAAACAACGAGTTTTTTGTCTCTATAGAATTTTTTTTAAATTAATTTATTTTTAAACTCCAAACAAATTTTGAAGCGTGAAAGTAAAATTTTTCAAATTAATTACAACGTCATCCATTTTCACACAATTACACAATTATTTCAATTATTAATCTACTTAATTCAATTTATGTATGGATAGTCCATTAATTAAACTATTTCAAATTATTTGTGCTATGCAAACAGAGATAATATTTAGGACGTTGCCATTTTAATGCAATTCTTTCCATGTAGAACGATAAAACCTTTACTATTGTTGGCAATTTTCAAATTTAATTTCTTCTAGGCGATAAAAGGTGAACACGTTTAAATGTTATCTTCCCTAAACATTCTTTTGTTTATTCTCCTTCCTATTCAATTTTATATCTATGCTTCCGGCTACGTCACTTTTAATGATATTTCTTTGGCATGCTTGGCATAATGAGTTATGGACGAGTTACATCATGAATTCAATTCATTTCTTTGTTGTCATAATATTAGCCATGTTATTACGATTGAGATAATTTGATGATAATTTGATTTGTTATTATTAACTCATGTTATTTATTCATTGTGGTACAGTATAAGATGCTATCGTGTTAGCTCAGGCATCATCTTGTCTTATTTTTACAGCGCACGGACCATGTTCGAATACTTTCTGTTTAAAATTAATGACCCACACTGACTCATTTGATACATGGAATGTTCGCTCTTAATGTTCGTTAGGAGTGGGGTTGATGCTAGAACCTTAGTGTTGTAGTACAAACCTTTATATGCAAATTTATGAACGCTTCTTTCTGCTGCATATTGGAGAAAAAAATATATAGCTTAACACGATGCGCTAATCATAACAAATGTAAGAAGCATTTGGATGGTGCAACTTTTTAGCATTGTATAGGAAAACATTAAAATGTTTTTGTTGACGAAATTGCAAGGAAGCTGAAATGGTAGATGGCGATGAAATTAATGATTGACACGTCGTTTTGTGATATTGATAATAATTATCAAAAAATTTTTTTTTGTAGCAAATTCAGTAATAATTATAACATTAATGACGTTAATTTGGAGACTTAGTTACATTTTAAAATAACATTCAACACGATGAACAAAAAAATTTATCAATTAAAACACACAAAAAAATTTTGGTCACTTAAACTCACTCGCAACAAACAAACATCCCACCAACAACAATAAATCATTTTTCAGCAAATTAAATTTTATTAGCAACTACCGTAACAAAAACAACCATGAAAGGAAAATAATTGACAAGATCAGCAATGAATCAACAACATTCTACGTACGATGTTAATTGAACTGATGCTGTTGAGGCAGAACCAACGAAACATTATCCGTCCGAAATGTTTGGAAAATACATTACATGGAATTACAAACCAACAATAAAATACAAATTTAACAACAAAATTTAAAACAGAGAAATACAAGACAACAAAATACAAAACAACAATATACAAAACAACAAAATACAACCCAAAAACACAAACCAACAACAAAATACAAACCAACAACAGAATACAAAACAGCACAACGTCAGCATTCGAAACATGTAGATGTTTCCCAATATTCCTTGAGGAAACGAAGCCTTTGTTCATATTACATTACGGCGCTCTGTCCGCTTGTTTGTTTGTATCCAAATATTTTTACATCTGATTGTAGTACCAGGGGCGTTTATAGGGTGTAAATGCTGGCAGAGGAGGAGCCTGCAAAGGGTTGGAGGGAATGTACCTGGATGTTGGGGGCGTTAATTTGATATGATGTTTGGAATTTTGGACAGAATAAGTGAGAAAAAGTAGGTAATGCGGATGACGAAACTGATGTTGATTATGACATTTATATGAAAGTAGAAAACAATTTTCATGATAACGATGATTATAATATGGATAACAAAAAATCCTATTATGTGATGTAGAGTAGTTGCCATTGTTAGCAACGCATACAACAAAATAGTTAGAAAAATATTACAGGTTCATGGCGTTATCATTGAATTAATGCGGCTTGCTTGTAATGTATATTCAAAAAAGAAACATTCAAGCCAATCTTATTAAATTATTTAAATTATTTGTAATGATGAGGTTCTGACCGATAAGATTTTCTGAACTGCCTGTAGCCCTACTCATAAAAAAATTATTAAATATAAAATTGCCAGTAGCACTCTGTTGGATATTTTTTCAACAGGTTGGTGATGAGGAAAACGATGTTGAAATGATGCTGTTGAAAATGATGTTAATAAAAATAATTACGATCCAGAGGGTGATGACGACCACGAAGATGATGATAAAAACGCCGCGACTAGATCCCGGCTGAAGTAGTAGCAGAAGCTTGAATGATTTAAAGCAACACACCTGTTGACGTGTGTGCACGTGTCTGGCCACGCAACCGAGATGACTCATGAACTCTTGACCTCTAGTAAACTTTTGACCTTTCGTGACCTTGTTTGTTCAACCGTTTCCACGTCGAACAGAGCGTGCGTTATATAAACCAGAGCGCTTCAGTGTCTCACGATTAGTGACAGGGTTTAAGTTGTTGTTCATGCGGTTGGCATGTCAGTATGCGGAATATGTCGTCTGTGAAGCGAGAATGGGCAGTTTTTTTAATTATTGGAAATAGTTTCTGATCAATATAGCAAAATAAAAAGCAGCAATAGTTGGTAATGAGTTGTTAAAGACCATTTGTGTTCATCTAATTGTAGTGATGTTCTCATTGGAAAGTTTTTACAATATAAACCCAAAATGTGAGCTGAAAATACTAAATTAGGAAATAAAAAAACAAAGTGTTACAGGATTGATAATAGCTAAACATGAAAGTTGATTTTTACAAATTTTTAAAGATCTCGAAGAGAAGTTATCTCTCCGGTGGCAATTGGAGATTTTTTTCATGAAAATAACATCGGAAATTGGAAAATGAAAAAGCAAAATCAGGTAAAATCACAGTGTGTAAATGTTACAGGATTAGGGTTAGTCGCCAACATTCCCATGTTGGCGACTAGAAAGATATTTCAATATCCAAACGTCATAATGTTTACAAATTCGATCCGAGGCGCGCCATTCATCAAAATCTGATCAATCTTTCAAATGATTAAAAAACTAATGATTTCAATTTGAATTATCGTCTTGCTTTGGTTTTAATGAAAAGAAAACTCGGAAGAAAACATCTAGACCACGATTTCGTCATTTTAATTCATTTCAAGTTTTATGTTATTTAAAATTTCAGTGAATAGATTGACAATAAAGCAATATTTTCAATCATTATTCAAATAAAAACGTGAATATCCACAATGAAAGTCATTAATCCGAACTTAGTTTGGATAAATTAACTCTGGTCGCACACACACGTAGGTCTGGGGAACAATTTTTCCAGAGAAACCACTAACTCTTTCGCGATTCCAAACATGCTTGCTTCCTTCTCGAATATCGGTGCCTCTGAAATTTTAGAATAAAATTGAATTTTTTATTTCACTAAACTGCTAAATAAAACTGCTTAATTAATCCACATTAATTTTAATTAAATATGTTTGTTCGCACGGTGTATGTAGAACTTGTACTACGAAGTAAAATTCGTATGTTAAGAGTACATAGGATAGATATAAATAGCTTTACCAATAAGAATGAATAACATGACTTATAAACCCAGTTTTGTTTCTTAGTATCATAAAGGTACGAAAAATGAACTAAAATAAATAAAAAAAGTAGCTGGTTAGTACCTTCTCTCAACAGGGCTTTCATTTTTTCGTGTTTTTCGGACATATCTTTGAAGAAGGTCTCGACGTCTTTTGTCAATTCTTCCGACGGTTGAACCACTTCGTCGTCCGCTGTGGTTGTAAAAATGATTTTAAGATTAGCTAATTAGGCTAATTTCAACAATTGTGAGCTGTATAATTCAATATTTTAGGACATAGGTAAAAGTATTTATTTATATTTATTATTTTATGTTTCTAACAGATTAAATGTAATGACAATTAGAGAGGAGTTATAAAATTTGGATTCAAACCTGAACTGAAATGAAGAAGAACTGCAGACATTAGCATAACAAAAATCAAATTAAATGCCATTGTTAGAAGTTCTCGGAACTCCAATGGAAAAATAGTTCGGTAGGTGTCACTCACGTTGAAGTGAAACCGGCCGTTGAAACGTTTCCGTGGTATTTAGAGTTCTTGGAAAAGGAAGAGAAAAAGTTGTTGGAGGATTGTGAATTTGACAATGCATGGCTCGAAGGGAATGAAGAAATTGTGGCATTTTTAATGAACAGTGTTGAAATGATTTCTAATGAGGTTCCTGTCATCAGAGCGCTTGCTTAACTTTAACGCTATGGAAATGTTTTAAAAACGATTCGATGAAATGTTTTAATAAAAATAGACAACTAAATTAATTTCAAATTCGTTTTGAATTTATTAAACAAAATAATATCGTAATTTGCTTTATTGAATTCATGTTGACATTTTACATTTGTTATTTAATGGTCTCTAAAGGAGTTTGCTTGTTTATTCAAAGTTATTTTATATTGAAGCATGTTTTTGAACTGTTTTTGAAAAATTGAGCTGAAATTACAGCGTTACATTATCTAGCCTGTGCATGTAGCGAGTTGTTAGATGAAAATTAAAAACCGCAAACAATTTTATTAATTTTTTTTAATTAAATTTAAAATTGATGGTGATAATAATTGTTTATAATAATATTCATACATTTTTTGTAAACAATTTTAATAGCGTGAATTTAAAACTTTACCATTAAATGTTTATCATTAAGGTTTCACAAATTCACCAGTTCATCAATTCACCAAACAATTCACCAAAGATTAACGATAAACAACTTTCAATGCAGTTGAAAACATTTAGGCATTTATTAGAGCCAAAATTTAATCGATTTCTCAATAATTCCCTTCAAATCGCAATAAATTATTTAATTTATCATAGGGGCAATATGAGGGGTGAAACATGGTTCTAAGCTGTAATAGCCGCGCAATTCACTTTAAACGAATGATGAAATTGATCATGATTTGAAGCGTGTATATTTCATTTTTTTCCTTTTTCTACTGTGACTGATTTTGAAGATGTAACACTAATTATTAAATATATATGAAAAAAATATAACTTTACGTAATATGATATACTATAACATAACATAATATATATATATATATATATATATATATATATATATATAGTACAATACAAACAATTATTTACACACTACTCTATCCCAATTCTTAAAATGTCGTACGAACGGAGGCAGAGGTTGAAAAAAGCTGAAATTTGTCGCAAAATCTGAAAACTTCACGCGGTTTCCAAAATTTTGTTGGCTCAAAATTTCGAACACCCCGTATCTACCCATATCTTTGAAGAGAACTCTTTGTTGACTTCCAGCAGGGCTGCATTGTTTTTCAATGGTCACCGACTTTACTGGTGGGATTGCCATAAAAAATAATATTAATTAAGCCATTTTCAAATTAAAACAATTGATGAAGTTAACTAACGTTTAGTTTCAATAAAAATAAGTTAGATCATTTGATGAAGACTGTATCTTGAAATTTACAAAAAAAAATAATTTTTTTTGCATTTTTTGCATTTTTTTGCATTTTTTGCAAGTCTAACCTCTATCGATAACATTGTAGAAAGAATCCTTCTTCCCAAACACTTTCAACTTGGCCGTACAGCTTTTGGCGCAGGTGACTGACGTGTTGACGTACTTGAAGCAGTTCTCAGGAACGGGACTTCCCTTCTTGAAGGAGTTGCTACATGACGCGCAAACAACTGATGCATCAACGATCGCTTCTGCAGTTCAACGACAAAGATAACTCTGACTAAGACAGAATTGCTTGCACTTTAATCCATGTATAAAATTTGTGTACTCTTCCATTCACACGCACACCCACACCAAAAGGCTTACACATACACACACACACACACACACACACACAAACACACACACACAAACACAAGCACACACAGACATTTTGTAAGCACCCAGATACCGCATCACACACATGGTGTATGATAGTTTTTGATCTTCGGACGGACAGCATTCGAACCAGGTCATCTCGTAACGACAGCGCAAAATGCGGATGACACTTCTACGCTGCCATCTGAGCTAGCTCTTAAACATCCATCTTCTAAATGATTGAAATTTTAACAATATCATTAGTTACAATTTGAAATAAAGTTGATTAATGTTGAATAACAAATATTTAGATTTCTGAAAATCGTTATTAAAACTGCAATGAAAGGTTTTGCTCAAATATTGAAAAAGTATTAGAAATTTATTACCAATTGTTTCGAATTTAAATTTATCTGTAAAAATTTTATAAATTTGCTAATTTGCTAATTTTTCTGATTTTAAATGTAAACCAACAACCAGTCTCGAGAAAATTCGATAAACTAAAATTCTTTTCATTTATAACTCGTTTCAAGTGGCACTAAAACAAATCAATTATATTGTAATAGCAATTTATTTCGTAGTAAATGATTTCCAACTATTCTCTATAAATCATTAAAAAAAGACCTGGATGTTTAATAAATAATGATAGAAATTTTTTTCAACGTGGTTTGACGCAACCCAATTATTTTCAATTATTATTTCTGGCTGTTCTATATAAACTATTAAAACAATATATATATATATATATATATATATATATATATATATATATATATATATTTACAATATTCTATAAATTCTACCGAATGTTTGGCGTTAATATGTTTGTAGTTCGTTTTTTCGATTTTTCGAATATTCAATAAATTTTACAATATTCGATAAATTCTACCGAATGTTTGGCGTTAATATGTTTGTA